>NW_015552639.1:92204-96424 GCF_001515605.1 Sinocyclocheilus anshuiensis
CATAAAATGTGCTGCACACAAATGAATATTTGGGTTGAACTGTTCTGGAACAGTGTTGTAAATACAACTTAAAGGGATAGCTCACCCAAAAATGAAAATTAGCTTTACAGCGGATCGCAGACTTAAAAGTGCATTACCACCACCTATCTCTCAAGTGGACCATTATGTTTGAATCGTCAGTGGCCAATTCTTTAAATGAAAACGTACTTACAGTCTGAGAGTCAGAACAGCAGGCATTGTAGTCTACTCTACCAGGATCAGGAAACAGTCCTCCATATAATTAGTTATGAAAAATAACGCGATTGAAACATTTTAGCAGTTAATGCACTGGCCCCGCCCCCAGACCTGTACCTCATTTTACATTCCTATATTATACAGTTGACTGTTGACAAATATGATGCAGGGCAACAACTTCATAAATGCAATTATGGCCTAAAATTCAAGATATTGGGGCAAAAATGCTCCTGTATGAGTTTTTGTCTCATATTTATATCACATGATAAGCGATATCACACCAGCAGTAAGAGCAATCACAGGAATGCTGTTTGTCCTGAATATAACTAGTGTAAATGTGATTTTACAGAACAGTTCAGTAAATAAGTTAATAGTGTTATATTTTAAACAGAATATATTCAGTTTTGCCAACAAAAATATTACCTATAAAGCCACTGCAGAATTGTTGCCCGTCTGTGAGCAACACAGCTGTGTTTAGTTTCAGAATGAATCCGCGTTTTGAACGAATCGTGTGAATAAATGATTCAAAGACCCATTCATAAAGAGAGACGTTTACTGAATTCCCGAATGAATCAACCGTTTGAACGAATCGAATGCATGAATAAAGACATTTACCACCACCTGCTGGCAGTAATTTTTAATTATGTCATCATTTACTCAAACCTAAATGACTTACTTTCTTTTGTTGAACATAAAAGAAGGTATTTTGAAGACTGTTGGTAACAAAGCTGTTTTGGTTACCAATGACGTCCACTGCATGAACGGAAAAAAAAAACTGAGATGTTCTCAAATTATCTTTTTTTGTGTTACATAGTTTATGTTAGGCAGTTGTAGCCTAAACATTTATGTGTAATAAATTTTGTTGAATCAAATAAAATATTTCTTTCTAAAGATACTATCTGTAATGTCTACTTAATAGTTTAACACAAAAATAGCATTAAATAATCTTTTGGGGGTATTTTCACAGCCAAATGTAATTTGCGATTAATCAATCAACACATCATGTAATTAATTAATTAAAGATTTTCATCGACTGACAGCCCTAATATATATATGTATATGTATATAATGTACGTGTGTGTGTGTGTGTATATATGTATATATATATATATGTGTGTATATATGTATATGTATATATATGTGTCTATTATGTATATATGTGTGTGTATATATGTATATATATATATATATATGTGTATGTGTGTGTGTAATGTTTACCCTGTCAAGTTGGGAAAGCACATGTGCTAGTGATGTTAACTAGTTCAGCTTCTCAGGAGTTTTGTTCATCTATAATCAGAACTGATCACACCTGCCATTCACACTCATCAATCCGCTTCATTACTGATATCAGCTCATCTCCAGCAAACGGTGCAGAGTCTTTGTGTGTCGACTTCCAGTCATTACAGACCTACAACGCCAATGAGCCGTATCACAAACCCACATCACGCTGCTATTGTTCCTGGAGAAATCCGCTTTCAGCGTCTCTCTGATGCCAAGACGTGCGTCAGAGCTTCAGCTCGTGTGTCTGTCAGGATTTGTGCTGTAGTTCATTCATCATTGTCAGATATCCACCAGATCCAAATGAGCTCCATACATCTTGTGATTCACCAACAATCTTGTCTGGTTTATTTGTGGGTAAACAAATAGCAGAATCAATCTGACAGTCGTTTGAGACATGAATTGCTGTTGAAGACCACAATCACAGTGTTATATGTGCTGATGTCGTGTTTCTGTGGGAATAACAGAAACCGCACAGTCAGTGTAAGAACTACACAGCATTCTAAAGGGTTAGTTCACTCAATTGATGTTATTGTTGTTTTCCAAACCATTATGACTTCTGGTTTCAAAACAACAACAGCATTTGACATTGACTTCAGAAGACTTGAAATATGTGACCCTGGACCACAAAACCATTCATAAGGGTCAAGTTTTTGAAATTGAGATTTATACATTATCTGAAAGCTGAATAAATAAGCTTTCCATTGATGTATGGTGTCTCGAAATACTGAGAAAATCATCTTTAAAGTTGTCCAAATGAAGTTCTTAGCAATGCATATTACTAATCAAAAATTAAGTTTCGATATATTTACAGTAGGAAATATTCTTCATGGAACATGATCTTTACTACTAATCCTAATTATTTTTGGCATAAAAGAAAAATCTTTAATTTTGACCCGTACAGTGTATTGGCTATTGCTACAAATATACCTGTGCTACTTATGACTGCTTTTGAGGTCCAGGGTCACATATAGTACAGTATATAGCATGGTGTAAATTCAGTTAGTTTACATGGTTGACATCTAAGCGGTAAGAAACCCCTAGTTAAGATAGACCAATGAACACCGTTTAATGTTTAAACACAATGGAGAAATTCTGCTGAGCAATAACTGTTTTCTCTTGAATGCATCTGTACAAATGAAAACAGTCTGACATGGAAAGAAAAAACTTCACATTATATTCAAATATGGTTAAACCTGAAGCTCTGAATGAAAATGTAATCCTGATAAACATCCCTTCATTTCTTCAGTCTGTAATGCAGAGCGTGTGTGTGTGTGTGTGCGTGTGTGTGTGTGGTAATGTTTCACCTGATCGTCCAGCAGCACCTCATCACATCTGACTGTATGGAAATCTGATGCTTTTATGGTTTTGCACTGAGAAAACACATGCGCTCCGTAACAATTCCTAATGAAAACAGAGACGTGCTGAGAGCGTTTAACCCTGTTAACAAAACTACAGATCCAGCCAAACCAACAAGAGAAACACACTTGGAAGACAGAAGACAGAATCAAATCTGTTGTGAATTTGATTAAGCTTGTCAGAAAAATATCATGTAGAGAAAATATTAACGGCTGCTAAAAACTTTTGTTGGTTGTAGCAATGAAATATCCAAATTTTGACTTCACTGTAAAAAATACTGTCCTGGATTGAAACAACTCTTTGCATTGGACTAGTTGTGAGGCCGATGTGTTAGACTTCACATTTTCAACAAGCACCAAACACAATTTACCACGTAAACCCAACTCTCATACTTTGCATGGCAGAAACAGAACTCAACTGAGTGAGCTATTATAATTACTGTAGATGTAAAAGTAACGTTTTTGAGCTTGAAAATTCATATTGATGTTAATAAACAAATCTCAGCACTCGTGCGTTTCCCAAAAGCATCATTAGTTAACTATGGTCGAATACAAATATTCAAACAGATGATAAACCTGAGATATTTTCTGAGATATCTTTTAATGTTAAGAGAGTTTTTATATCTGCATCATTTTTTGTTTATGCTAAAAACGAGGCAGAAAAAAAATTCTGTGAATGATAAACTTGTATTCTAATTTTTTTTTACATCTTTTGTAAAAAAAAATTTTTTCACAGTACAAATATCTAAACATTATTAAATCAACATGATACATTTACTTGGAATGCAAAAGATGCAAGATGAGAAGTCTTCTTTTCTGAATTGAACAAAAATTAAGTGATTTTATGGAAAAATAAAATAAAATAAAATAATAATAATAATAATATGCCAATGGGCTCAGAATGCTATTTTTATTTTTAATAACCCCATTGGCAGATATTTTCGATATTTTCATGTAACTTTGCATCTGGAATAAATGTTTTGTAGTACAAATATCTAAACATTCATAAATCACACACACGCATACAACCACAGCCTCCTGCCAAGAGAGAAGAACCGCCCTCTAATACGAGCCCTGATGCAAATTAGCCACAAAAACAGACTCTTTTGCCAGATTCTGATCTGATTGGCTTCATGCAGTTTCTATGAATTGAAGCTTGTGAGTTTGATCACCTTCTGAGCTTCTACAGTGAGCAACAGCTAGGAGAATTTGCAGATCTAGAGTGATTTTCCTCCGCATGGAAGCGCATCAAAGCAGTAAACTCTGTTTCACGCAGACTTTTTAATGCTGCACATGCAGAGCTGGCAGGAAACAATGTATCACGCATGCAAATATTGATTATTGCTTCGC
>NW_015552639.1:96845-98581 GCF_001515605.1 Sinocyclocheilus anshuiensis
TAAATATTTTATTTTAACAGTCCAATCGTTTTCCTGTGATTAAGGGTTTCATGAGGTTCAATCAGAAAAAAAGTCAAATTAAAATAAATGATTCATTTTAAAACTAAAACAAACAAAATAAAACTGTTACTAAAAAAATAAAACATTGAATTTAATTCATTTTATATTTCAATAATTAAATCAGAAAAATCCAATTAAAAGCAAAACCAAAGCAAAAATAGACCTACTAAAAAGATTAAACATTTAAATTACTGTTTTATTATTTTAATACTTGAAAGAATCAGGGTAAGTATAATCTTAAGCTGCTTCAAATTGTAAATCAACCGTGTTAAAAGGAGTAAAGATCTGATTGTGGCCTTGATCAAGCTTCAGAAAGATTTTGGTATGTTATGCTGAGGAGTTGGGATATTTTTGACCTCATCCCTTATATATATATATATATATTTTTATTTTTATTTTTTTTTTTAAAGGAAGTAAAACCAACAACAAAAAAAGAACTATTTAAATAAAAAATAATATATATATTTGAAATATTAATAAATACTAGTATATAAATAATACTAGAAAAATATATTGCACTATAATTAGCAGATTAAATATGTTTGTGCTGAGCACAACTAGAAAACTTCAAAATTTCAACACTTTTAAAAGTTGAAAAAAAAGTTTTTTTAGGATTTCAATAATTAAATCAGAAAAATCCAATTAAAAGCAAAAGCAAAACCAAAGCAAAAAAAGACCTACTAAAAAGATTAAACATTTAAATTAATGTTTTATTATTTTAATACTTGAAAGGAAAATTAAAATTTAAATGAATCATTTTAAAATAAAACAACTACTAAATAAAGGTGAAGTATATTTTGACAGTCCAACTGCTTTGCTCTAATGTAGGGTTTCACAGCGTTTGTCAATTGATGAAGAATAAATTAAATCAGACAAAAATCTAATTAAAATAAATAATTAAATTTAAAAATAAAACAAACAAAACAAAACACACTAAAAAGATTAAATATTGAATTTAATTAATTTATTTAATATTTTCATAATTAAATAAATGTCATGTCATGCAGCCATTAACCGAGAACAGTGAACGTGAATATGTTGTTAAATTACAGAAATATTAGAATTTGAAAATTTCCTGCAACATTCCCATGTTTTGCGTGAGCGTGGGAATGCTGTGAGCCGATGAACCAGCCGTGTGTCACATATTGTCTCAAATACAGTCAGCTGTGACTCAACGAGCACTTCCTACATCTCACAATGTGTCACATCTCCACTTCCTGTCTGGCTCTGTGTAAATAGTGGCCTGTAAATGAGGCTTCAGCACTTTTCAGCGTGTAAGAGTGTGACAGTATAACAGTTTGATCCAGCTCACAACACATGTGGAGAACAGGAGCTGAGCCAATCTGAGTACCAAACATCCAACTCACTCTTCATACCAACAGAGGCAGGAAACTCATCAAGAAATATATGATCCTCATTCTGAAATAGAGCAACATACAAAATTAATATTTCAGTCAGAGAAGCAGCATCTGTTCTGCAGTCTGGATTTGCATCTGCAATCACCATTTCTCCACTTATTTTATAGACATCTGTTGTAGAAACTGTTTTCTCTTGTCTTAATGAAGCAGACAGAGGTCATTAAAGCAATAGTTACCCAAAAATGAATATGATACACACCCTCGGGCCATCCACAATGCAGATGAGTTTGTTTCTTCATCAGATTTGGAGAAATGTTG
>NW_015552639.1:99084-111088 GCF_001515605.1 Sinocyclocheilus anshuiensis
TTCCATGAATTAGTGTCTCCACCTCTTGTACCACTTCAATCCTGCGGTCGTCTCTGATGTTGGAAAGAGATTCCTGGCAGCTGGGATTTACAGTGCGATTCTTTAATCATAATGTAATTTATGAGTTTGGCCTCTTTGAAGCTTTAACAATTTACATATAAAAACAGAAGGAAAAGCATGCTAACTACTTCAGTACCAGATGCATCAACAGCAGTTTCTTTTAAGCAATAATTCACCTTGACACCCGAACAGCTGCCGCTACCACAGGCTTTACAGAGGCAGGAAACTCATCAAGAAATATATGATCCTCATTCTGAAATAGAGCAACATACAAAATTAATATTTCAGTCAGAGAAGCAGCATCTGTTCTGCAGTCTGGATTTGCATCTGCAATCACCATTTCTCCACTTATTTTATAGACATCTGTTGTAGAAACTGTTTTCTCTTGTCTTAATGAAGCAGACAGAGGTCATTAAAGCAATAGTTACCCAAAAATGAATATGATACACACCCTCGGGCCATCCACAATGCAGATGAGTTTGTTTCTTCATCAGATTTGGAGAAATGTAGCATTGCATCAGTGTCTCAGCAATGGATGCTCTGTAGATATGAACTTATTCTAAGGCAGGTATTCCCAAAAGGGTCCTCGGCGGAATATGCTGCTTCCATGGCAACAAAAACCCATGGCAACAATAATTTTCTGCCGGTGCTGAACTGGAGAAAATGTCAGTGTCATCAGAAAGTCAATCAAATCACAGGAGGCTCAGAAAGAGGCAGATGTTTGCAGTGACAAGCAGCGGTCCACGGACCTGCCAGCTGAGCCAATCTGAGTACCAAACATCCAACTCACTCTTCATACCAACATCACACCAAGAAATGGTGTAATTAGCAAGAAATGATAATTAAGCACATTTCCCCTACAAATTCACATTACCGTTTTTTCCGCTGGAAAAAGTTATTATGAGCTTGTATTTTAGCCAGAAGCAACAGTCAGTATGCCTCGATGGATTTTTTTTTTTTAACCTTGTAATATCAATTTCAAAATCATTTTGATGGTACACTGACTTTTTCTTCCCCAAGCATCTGTTCTGGGAGTTTGTACGGTTGGAGAGCACGGTAAATTCCGAGGAAAGAGCAGATTGCTTTACAGCAGCATTCAACAAATGCGCGTGTACAGCTGTACTACACTGTAATTACGACAGTCAATTCCACTCACTTAACTGTAGGGGGCTCCAAAGTCGCAAAAATACACAACATCACACCAAGAAATGGTGTAATTAGCAAGAAATGATAATTAAGCACATTTCCCCTACAAATTCACATTACCGTAATGCAAATAATAAAATGCATTGCATAATAAAATACAAATATGTTGCATTTCCATCTTAGCAAGAAAATAAAGACTATTTGTTTTTGAATTATTATTATTATGATTATCACATTTCTCCAACAAATTCACATTATCATAATGCAAATAATAAAATAAATACATTTTGCATTTTCATCTTATCTTGCAAGAAAATTTTGCATTATTATTATTATTACTACTATTAATGAAAATTAAGCACCTTTCTGGATGTGAAAATTAAATTTTGCATTTGCATCTAATTTTGCAAGAAAATGACTATTTTACATTATTATTATTGCTACTACAATTACGCACATTACCATAATATTGTATTTTATTTTGCAAGAACTTTTGCATATCGTTTTGCATTATTATGACAAATTTTCATTACCATAACGCAAAGAATGAAAATAAAAAAATTAAATAAAAGTAATGATCATTACACACACACACACACACACACACACATTTATAAACACATAAATGTTTTTTCCTAAACTACATACAAACTAAGTTGTTTTAGGAAACGTCCCAACTTGGTGGATTTGGATCACCCTGTTCTGTATAATACACTAGCACTAACTTTACTTAAAGGAATATTTCACACAGAAATTTCACCCAAATATCATCATTTACTCACCCTCACGTCGTCCCAAACCTTCCCTTTGTTCAGTGTAGCGCAATAGATGTTTAGCAAAATGTTCACAAAAAATACAAATAAAATTACACACACATTTATAAACACATAAATGTTTTTTCCTAGGACCTGAAATATTAAGATGACGCATCAGATTTATTTGACATACTACATTTATTAAAAAAAAAAAAGCAACCAATGTCCCATTTTACATGAAATTTACAGAGACACACATTTGTAAAAGCATAGAAACCAACAAAATGTTATCTAGCAGCATCCAAATGTTGGAATGAGGGAAAAAAGACAAATCCTCAATATATCTATGTATCGGACACAGTCCTGGCAAAACCGTCACAGTATGGCCTTCTCACAGCCTTTCCTCCAGAAGCCGCTCATTTTAATAAAATAAACTAATTTAGGTGAAAGAAGCTTAAATAACAGTGTTAAATACAAGACACTTGATTGGAGGTTCTGTACAGACATGGACACAGAGTTTTGGCATGTGACTGTGGATTCGAGACGAGGCAGGAGCGGAAAGCCACGTTATGCACACACCTGCTTCATTTCGGCTTTTCTTTGAGGCACAATCTCAACATTTACAGCTTCACAAACTATTCACATTGTGTTTGCTTGGCAAATCCATGACTCTTATTGCCAGAACTTGATGATTGTGGACAGAAATGATTCAAAAGGTACCGTTGACCCGCTGAACTTCAACGTTTGATTGCGCCTTTCAATAACGGAGGCAGAAAATGAAACGTCTCGCCAAGTCTTGATGTGTTACATTCATGATCCACCTCCAGAAACATCGTTTAGTTGCTAATTGAGTACATTCTCCGTGCTAAACCTGCCTCCGTGTGTCTTCGCTGCTCATCTACACTCTTCTTCAGTCCAGAATATACTTACATTCTGCATCTGATTGAACTGCAGTAGGAATCGGGCTTTGCTAGTGTAGGTCAATGGCGTGCAGTCCTGGAAGTCTTCAGTGGTCTCCATCAAGGCTTCTTGTCGATGGTGTGGAAGAACCACTGGGTGAACTTCCTGAGCTGTGCGGCAGCCGTTTGGCTCTCCTCCTGCAGACGCATGTTGTCCTGCCGCAGGTGCTGCACCTCCACCTGCAGGATCGCCTTGTCTTCCTTTTCCTGTGCACAAAAGTGAACCAATGACCTCAGAATATAGTGAACTAGCCGTTTTATGGTGCTCACTATATGCTGTCATTATATGGAAAATATCAGCCTTGGATATTCTTCAAGAACAACCTGAGTGTGAGTAAGCAAGTAAACAAACAAAAAAAATAAAATAAATACATGCAGTGTAAAATAATTTGTCATTAATAAATAACTTGATTCTATTTTATTGCAGTGTTTAATTTTTTCTTACACACCTTTAACCTGAAGAGAAACACTATGGCTGTTAATATAATTGGGATTTAAAAAAAAAAAAAAAAGTTTTAAATAATTTTTAAAGTGATAGTACCGTCAAATTATATAATATTGTGAAACTGGTTATATTGTCAAATAAGAAATTGATAATACTGTAATTTTTGTTTTATTCATTACATTTTTTATTTTTTATTATTTATTCATTTTTGTAATTTTTTTATTTAATTTTTTTAAGTGGTGGTATTTTTAGATTCTGTAATATTGCGAAGGCGGTCATTTTGTCAAATTAAGTGGTAATATTGTCATTTTGCTATTTATTTTGAACAATTTTTTAAAGTATTAATACTGTCAAATTCTGTAACAGTGTGAAAGCAGTAATGTCAAATTAGAAAGTGGTAAAACTGTCATTTTTATTTATTAATCTTATTTTTATTATTTATTTTTTAAATTGTTTAAAAACTTTTTTTTTTTCAAACTCTAATATTTGTAAACGTGATAATGTTGTCAAATTAGAAATGGACAATACTGTCATTTTTTTATTACACTTTATTTCATTATTTATTTATAAATTTATTTTAAACCATACTTGGTAAGTGGTAATATTGTCAAATTCTGTAATACTGTGAAGGCGGTAATACGGTCCGTGTACGCTGCGTTCATTTGTTGTTTGATTTAAAATTGAAAACAGAAACATGAGAAAACGGCACCATTTTTTTTTACATTCAGGGGTAGAAAATGGATAAACATTTTGAACGTTCGATTTCCACGTGTGGGCGGAAATGAAACGCCCCTTTCCACTGATTAGTCAAGCAAGCATCAAATGGTGCCGTCATCATGTCGTCTTCAGTTTTGTGCAACAGAATAAGAGTCCTCCGCTGTTAAAGCATTTATTGCAACTCCTGCTTCATCTCCCTCTCATCAAACAACCAGACTAACAAATGGCTTGACACAAACCATACTGGGGCAGCGCCTAGATGGGGCTTACTTCTGTGTAGGCATAGATTCTATATGTCAGATATTAGGTGCTTATTGCAGAAATATGTATGTAGCCTACCTCAGATCTGCAGCCACATTACAAAGCATTACACAACACAAAGCTGCGTGACATTTACATTATAGTGAAGCGCAGACCAGTATCGGTTGTAGTGAGAATATAAAGATATCTTACCATTTTGATTATTATTTCGAGTTTTTTTTTTCATAGAAGTTTATATGATACTGTCATTATCTGACGGCATGTTGCACATATGTATATAAATATAATACATGCTATTTTTATAGAAAAGGGCATTTTTCTAACTTTATAAAATATGTCACCTTTAATATTACATTTCTGAATTTAGTCAATATTTGAAAAATATGACATTATAGGTGTTACCAATTACATCAGTACCAACCAAAGCCATCTTTGCACTGTGGCACAGAAGCTGCCTTAAGTTGAATTTAGATGTATTTACACAACTAATACTGCTCAGACGGCAGTAAATGTATTAACTCAGCAATTGCATTATGGAATGAGATTAATATTTTAAACAAAAACATTCTGAATAGCCTACAGAAATATGAAATTAGTGACAAAATGAAACAACTGGATACTTGAATTATGAAGGTTACATCGCCAGTAGGTGGCAGCAAGTCATGGTGTTGATGTCGCCTGTGTTTTATGTCAAATAAAACACACTGTTTCGTGTCTAAAATGAAATCAATTCATACTCATTATTAATGAAACTGTACTGTCTAAAATAAAAGTTATGACTGCTGCATATTCACACTAAAATCAATACTGGTCTGCGCTTCACTATAATGTAAATGCATTTGTGTTGTCCAGTGCGTCACGCAGCTTTGCCACACAGATTTTGATAACTGGACAGCTAAATAAAATGTGCGGTGCGCCAAAGAAATCTAAAAGGGTAATGTGGCTGCAGATCCGAGGTACATACATATTTCTGCAATAAGCACCTAATACTTGCCATAGAGAAACTATGCCTACACAGAAGTAAACCCTGTCCATTTGTTAGTCTGGTTGTTTGATGAGAGAGAGACGAAATGCAGGAGTTACAATAAACACCGTAACCGCGGAGGACTCTTATTCTGTTGCACAGAACTGAAGACAACATGATGACGGCACTGTTTAATTTTTGCTTGACTAATCAGTGGAAAGGGGCGTTTAATTCCCTCCCACACGTGGAAATCGAACATTCAAGCTGTTTATCCATTTTCTACCCCTGAATGTAAAAACGAAAATGGTGCCGTTTTATCATGTTTCTGTTTTCAATATTAAATCAAAAAACGAATGAACGCAACGTACACAGACCTAATACCGACCTATTTTTATTTATTAAATTTAAATGTTTTTTTGTTATGCATTTTAAATTATATTTTTTATTTTACCATTTTAACCATTTCAACTCATTCTCTACTAGGGTTGGGCCGATAGACGATGCCATCGTCCATCGCTGATGGCTGACAGACATCACGATGATGAGCCGGCATTCTAATTCTATTTGATCTATTTGTTGACTTGGCCCTCTAACACTTTGCACTCTCTATTCGTTTTCTAACTGCTTGTTTTCTTTTTTGTTATATATATATATATATAAACCTTGCTACGTGTACCGTGTTAGGCTAACCGAGACTTTTTTTTATTGTTTTCCATCAGGATGGGATAGTCCACGTTTTTCACACCATACTGTCATACTGCAGCCGTCTTGAGATGACCTCCAACTGACTTTCTTAAATTCAAGTTAAACTGAATTATAAATAAATATTTTGCAAGAAAATTTAACTTTTTTTGCATTATTATTATAAGCACATTTCCTCTACAAAATGTCATTACCATAATGCAAAAAATAATAATAATAGTAACTGTACAAATTTATACAAGAAAATGAAGACAATTTTTGGCATTATTATTATTATGCACAATTTCCCAATTTTTTTTTTTACCATAATACAAAAAAAGCATTTGCATTTAATTTAGCAATAAATTTACCCTAATTTACCCCATTTACCAAAAATAAATAAAATATATCTCATTAACATAATACAGTAATGACCATCTTGTCCAATACACAATGATTTAAAAAAAAAAATTCAAATCATGCTGGACCTACGAAACACGGCTATTGTTTTTCATCAGGACGGGATAGTTTACCTTCTTCAAGTCGTACTGCAGCTGTCTCAGGATGACCTCCAGCTGATTGACTTTGCCCGTCAGTGTGGCTGGAGACGTATCACTGAAGAGCAAGACAGAGCTGTTAGTCTGAGCATGAACACACAGTGTATTGTGTGTGTGTGCGTGTGTTCGGTGTTAAACTCACCCGGCCTCCAGTGCGGCTCCCTCAGCGGCTGCCACGCGTCTGGTGAGCTCACGCGAGATCTGCAGCGCTTCGGCTCTCTGCATGTCCGTCATGGTGCAGAACGAGGCCACGCGCTGGTCTGGACACAAAGAAACACCAGACACACTCAGATCAGGACCGATATGATCACAATGATACATATACAACAAAACGACAGCAAACTCAGTGCTGAATAAGACACAACTGCAACTGAATAATATCTAATGGCAGAGTACTGTATATATAGTAATGTGATAATGTGTTAATAATTCAGTCACACATTCTCATCAATCCTAATGGGTTTGTTAAGAAGTAATATTAAAGAGAATATTATTATGACAATTAAACACATTTTCCCAACTAATTATCAATGCCATAATGCAAAAAATAAAATAGAATCAAACAAAAAAATTATGCATCTAGATTTAATTTAGCAAGCAAATAAACTATTTTGAATCAATATTGTTATTATTAGCAAATGTCTGCTACAAATTCTCATTATCATAATGCAAAATAAAAAAATAATAATTTGCATTTAATTTCATGACAAAATATACGTATTTGCATTATTATTAGTAGAAGTAGTACATTTCCTCTACAGATTTTCATTAAAATAATGCAAAAATATAAATAAATGCATTTGCATTTAATTTTGAAAGAAAATAAACTATGTCTGCATTAATATTATTATTATTATTATAGGCACATTTTTGCTTCAAACTCTCATTTCCATACTGCTAAAATTAAAAAATGCATCTGCATTTAATTTATCAAGAAAACAGACTATTTTTTTGTTTATTTATATAGCCTGTTTTCTGGCAGAATTAAATGCAAAGTTGTTGTTTTTTTGCATTATGATAATGGGAATTTGTAGGGGAAATGTGCATTGATTTGGGAGACACAATAAAACACAGTTCAGCTGTATTCACATTCTCATTGCTGTCTGTCATGAGGCCTTTCAGCCATATGTCACATCTGATGAAACCCTTCACTGTTCAAAAAAACAGGTTTTGTGCTGGCCTCAGATCAGTTTTTCATATCTAACGCTGGGTTTGTATCCAGTTTATGTTTGTAATTAATAAGAAGAGTGAGACCATGTGTCCTGAAACTTACATTAAAGAGCCGCGGGAATCTTAAAGGGGTCATATGATGCGATTTAAATTTGTCCTTTCTCTTTGAAATGTTACAAGCTCTCGGTGCATAAAGAAGATCTGTAAAGTTGCAAAGACTAAAGTCTCAAATCCAAAGAGATATTCTTCATAAAAGTTAAGAGTCAGCCACACCCTCCTAAAACGGTTTTAGCAACATCATATGACCCCTTTAAAAAACATTAGTCGTCTTAAGTCACGCTTGTATATGACTTTATGAAGTTGCTGAGCATTTAGCTGGGGTTACTCAATAAAACAGTGTTTATGAACATTTGTTCTGCATTTTCTAAACACTTCTTCTGTTCTTGTTAACTTCCATTCATGCTCGCTGATGCAAATGGAGGGCAAATATGCTGTGAGCTAAATTTATCTCTCAGTGTTTTATGCAGTGTTATTCTGGGTCACAGCGAGACCCAGAAACAAGCATCTTCTCTAAAACTATAACTTTGTTTCCAAATATTGCATCAGTCTTTAAAGTGTATTTATGGTGTGTGAAGCAGTTTGGGCTGGTTTTAGCAGTTCGTCGGCTCATTTGTTTGAGTGTCAGCTGACGACAACTGTACAAACAGGAGCAGTCCCTCTGAACCCACACAAATCACTTCAGTCCAGACACTTGTTTCTCAAACCGCCTTTCACTGAGGTTTTGATAAGCAAGATATAATTTTAACATTGGTTTAGTACAGTTTGTTCACATGTAATGGAGTGAAAGAGCAAATCTGAAAGTGATTTTGATCAGTGATTGGTTTGTCCACACTGAAAGTTAAAATGCATGATATGACACACCATCAGCCAATCAGAACATATGTGACCCTGCAGCACAAAAGCAGTCTTAAGTCGCTGGGGTATATTTGTAGCAGTAGCCAACAATACATTGTATGGGTCAAAATTATCTATTTTTCTTTTATGCCAAAAATCATTAGGATATTAAGTAAAGATCATGTTCCATGAAGATATTTTGTACATTTCCTACCGTAAATATTTCAAAACTTCATTTTTGATTAGTAATATGCATTGCTGGACTTCATTTGGACAACTTTAAAGACGATTTTCTCAATAGTTAGATTTTTTTGCTCCCTCAGATTCCAGATTTTCAAATAGTTGTATCTCAGCCAAATATAGTCCGATTTGTTTCAATTTCAAAAAATGTACCCTTATGACTGGTTTTGTGGTCCAGGGTCACGTATTTAATGTTTAATGCATAGTTATGTGCAACTGGATTTTGGACCAATGAGAGGTAATTGTGGGCGGGGCTACCCAGCTCAATTTGCATTTACACATTTAGTAGATGCAAAGCGACTTAAAAAAGAGGAACAAAGACAATTTGTCAAAG
This sequence comes from Sinocyclocheilus anshuiensis, assembly GCF_001515605.1. NCBI lineage: Eukaryota > Metazoa > Chordata > Actinopteri > Cypriniformes > Cyprinidae > Sinocyclocheilus > Sinocyclocheilus anshuiensis. Next base: position 108,268 of record NW_015552639.1, read on the forward strand.
AGCCAACAGTATTCCTAATACACAAAAAATAGAAACCAATAAACCATCAAATTCGCTCATCAGTACTAGGTTACATTTATATAACAAGCACATTTCCCCTCCAAATTCTGATGACCATAATTCAAAAAATTAGAAAAGCATTTGCATTTAATTTTGCAAGGTAATAGACTATTATTATTATTATTATTATTATTATTATCATAAACACATGTCCCCTCCAAATTCTCATTACCATAATGCAAAAAATACAATGCGTATATTTTGCACTTGCATTTAATAAAAAAAACAAATTATTATAATGACACTTAACCACATTTCCCCTCCAAATTCTCATTATCATAATGTAAAAACTCTTTTAGATGTAATTTAGCAAGAAAATATAAATGTTTTGCATTATTATTATTATTATTATTATACATTCTTTAAAAAAAACATTTCCCCTCCCCAAATTCTCAATACCATAATGCAAAAAATGCATATATATATATATATATATAATATGTTTTTTGACTATTGTGCAGATGTTTTGAACAATCAAGGGTTTGAATCTCAGTCCCCTCTGTGTCATCAGATGCGACATATGGGTGAAAGCCCTTATGTTTTATAGCATCTCTCAAATCAATGCACTTACTCTCATTACACCATATGGAGACACAGACGCTGCTGAGGAAATGATGCGCGTGCTTTTCAGCAGAACATAAAGAGTTTAATTTACGATCATCCCTCTGGAGATCCCCCTACTTGTGTGTTTCTGATCAAACTGGTAGTCCTTCACTAAAAACATGACAATAAAGCTCTGTGTTTCTCTCTGTTAGCGGCTCCTCAGAGCTCAAATCATAAAACACAAGAAGACCAAAAGAAAGTGGAGCCTAAGTTTTCAAAGTTCAGCATGTCGTGTTGTTTCTTCACAGAAATCAAGATGAAGTGTTAGTAATTGCACACTAGAGCTCTGCTGGGTCTCACCATATTAATAGACATGCATTCTGGGACTTAATGCTCAGCATGCAACAAATTCCAATCAAAATTGTGACTAAAAATATATAGCTTATAGATTTGATTTAAAAAAGTTTAATATTTTGTTAATAAATAATTATTCAAGTTAGCACCAATATAAAATATTTTTTATTAACTATTTAGATTTGATTGTCGAAGTCTCTCATATTTCAGCCTAAAATTAAAAAAATATATATACAGGTGCATCTCAATAAATTAGAATGTCGTGGAAAAGTTAATTTATTTCAGTAATTCAACTCAAATTGTGAAACTCGTGTATTAAATAAATTCAATGCACACAGACTGAAGTAGTTTAAGTCTTTGGTTCTTTTAATTGTGATGATTTTGGCTCACATTTAACAAAAACCCACCAATCATGACATTCTAATTTATTGAGATGCACCTGTATATATAATAACAAAAGAATAATAATAAAAAAAAAAAATAATAAAGACTTCTTTCCATCAATATTTTTTTTCACTGTGACATTATTTTCATACTAATTAAGTACAATTCCCTCCAAAACACACACACACACTCACACAAATATATATAACAATATATATATTAAAAAAGATGGTGGTGAATCAATTTTCATTCAGAAACTGCTAGTAAATTTCACAAATATTTTTGTGTTTTAAAGAGTTACTTTTACTAAGAATCTAATTAGAATCACCATTAAAAATCATGACAATTACAAACATACTTCAAAGCATCCAGATGCATTGAAGTAATGAAGATTTGTGCTTAATTGGCATGAGAATAATGCAAATCACAATGCAACGCATCTTAATGGTCCTAAAGATAGGCTTTATTTTGCAAAACTATAATTTAATTTCTCTTTTGATTTTATGGTAAAACACAACCTAGACTTGATTTCATGATTCACCCAAAAAGGACAGTTGTGCAATGTTCTTCGGATGATGCAATGAGAAGATGATAACTAGGGTTGGGTATCGTTTGGTTTTTTTTCCGACACCGATGCCAAATCGATACTTTTAAAACGGTTCCGGTGCCTAAACGGTGCCTGAACCGATACTTATTAAAAAATAAAAAAATTAAAATTCCCATTAGCACTATAAACACATGATGTCTGTTTCATTCATACTGGACGCCAGAGGGCGCCCTCGCACAGAAAATCCACATATCCAGTCACAGAAGTAGAGAACTCATGACCCTCCAGGAAATCCCTTATATGGACAAAGGCATAGCTATTATAGTTGTAACTGAGTAAACAGAACATATAAACGTTTTGAATGATAAAACAAAGACAATAAACACTCGACTGCGACAATATAGTTTATCTGTGTTATTCAAGCCATCTCTGGTATTTTCATAATAATTAAGTATATTTATAATCAATTGCTAATCGATGTCAGGGCTTGCAAAATTTCAAAATCCCTGGTAGACCTTCGGGCAGGTACTCTTCAGATTTTGGTAGCCCGAAAATTAATTTAACTAGCCCAAATAAAAAAAAAAGACCTTTTTTTTTATTTTTTTATTTTTTAAATATAGAAAATCAGATAGGAGTTTAAATGTCAATCAAAAATATTTTCAATACACAAATATCAACAAATATGAAGGAAGGAATTGTATTTCACTATTTATAGGGTATCTGCAGAATTTTTTAAAATAAATTTAAAGAGGGGGTACAATGCTGTTTCATGCATTCAGAGTTGTTTACACTGTTAAAGAGTCGGATTCTCATGCTAAGCATGGACAAAATTTAAAAAAACTATTTGGACGTACACTCTTAAATAAAGGTGCTTCACGATGCCATAGAAGAACCTTTTTGTCTAAATGGTTCCATAAAGAACCTTTAACATCT
>NW_015552639.1:111299-112739 GCF_001515605.1 Sinocyclocheilus anshuiensis
AGAGCGTGCCAGCACACGCATCGACCAGAGCTAGAGTGAGATCGCGCCCATCAACACGCTTTATCTGGCGGCAGCGGTGCACGGGACTCGCTCGGGAAGAATGTCTCCAAAGAAGTGTGTTTGTGGTTGTAAGGGAAAGATAACTTTGTTCAGCTTCCTAAAGAACCCAATGTTATGTAAACAGTGGATGCAGTTTGTTTTTCTGGAGCAGCAACGGAGTTTCACAAGTGTGTTGGTTGACGAACGTTTTATAAGCAAGGCCCAGTTCGATGCTGGATTTATACATCATTTGATACTGAAGGATGGAGTGGTTGAGCTATAAAAGATCCCGGTCATGATTCAGAACTGCAGACGGTAAGTGAAACTGCATCAAATGTCTCTATTTTGTTGGCAGGCAGAGCTCAAGTGCTCGTCAATCTTTAGCTCCACCCACGGCGCACCTCCAGGAGCTCGGCTTTTGTCCGGAGAGAATAGTAAAGCTGCATCTTTCTTTTATAAATATGATAAAACTAAAGACTTTTTGGAGATATAAAGGATGCAGTTCATTTTCACAAAAACAAATCTATACAACAGCATTTCAGCCTTTAGACCATTTTTATGAAAAGGGATAAATCAAGTATATAAATTGTAAATTTAAAACGTATAAATATTACTGTCTTAATTGTTTAGACTTTTAGAAGGCACATTAACTTCTTTCTCATTTACAACTCTATGTGTTTGCTGCGTAAAATCATGAGTTGATATTTGCATTGATCTGATCATAAACAGCAAGAAAGGCTTGTTGGAAATGCTAATTCATTCTCTGCCACGAGGTGGCGCTTTAGGGGCACTGAAATATTGCGGTTTCCCCGGTAACGGCTGTACACAAAGCAGCTCCGCGCTCATAAACGCTGCTTTATCAGGAATTATAGGTCAAATGAAATTAAAATGCCAACGACACGTTTCTGAGGACAGTCGGTTTAAAGACATCCGTGCCGCATTATGTTTTTGATGTGAAACGTGCAGCGCTCATATTTATTCAATGACATCATTGCCTTTTGAAGTTTAATCCAGCCGTATCGTGACTCTTATCTTTCTGTCCCCAACTGTAAGACCTCCTGAAATTATAATCAAGACATTTCTTGTACCATTTAACGTATTTAAAACTTTTTATGGCCTTAAGTTTGATACAACTCACTTTAGGAGTTTTTAAGGACCTGCGGGAGATCTGTATTTAAGGTAGCCCGTCGGGCAGAGTGGTGATACATTTTGGTAGCCCGACTGGAAAACACAATAGCCCCGGGACGTCGGGCTAACGATTTTGCGAGCCCTGCATAGTATCTGAAAACACAGGTGTTGTTAATGTTGTTTTATGTTTTTTGAAGGTTCAATGGAGTCACTGCTGACTTGAAAGTACACCTGATATGAATTAAAGAAAAGTTTTTAAAAGTACAGAATATG
>NW_015552639.1:114427-114840 GCF_001515605.1 Sinocyclocheilus anshuiensis
TCTTTAAGGACCCGCGGGAGATCTGCATTTAAGATAGCCCGTCGGGCAGAGTGGTCATTCATTTTGGTAGCCCGACTGGAAAACACAATAGCCCTGGGATTAGGGCTAGCAATTTTGCGAGCCCTGGATATATTCTTTTTAAAGTAGCCTATGGAACATATTTTCTGCCTTATTCTGTGACAAGAAGCCTCATCAGATCACAAAAGGAAGCATTTGACTGGTGTTGTGGAGTAAAAAGGTTATCATTTTCTCTTGTGTTGGACAACAGGTTTAGAAATGTGTATTCAGGCTAGTATTGCTCACATATAGGGATTAGAGGTCGACCGATATTGGATTTTGCCGATACCGATAGCTAGGTTGGACCACACTGGCCGATACCGATTAATTAACCGATAGTTTTAAAATTGATACTG
>NW_015552639.1:115598-132013 GCF_001515605.1 Sinocyclocheilus anshuiensis
ATATTGATACCGGTTTCGGTACCCAACCCTAATGATAACAGTATTTAGGTTTAAAACAATCCATTTATGCATTAATCTCATGAAATTGATTCTCTTGAGAAAAAATCTAGAGCATCAAACACCTTAAAGGGGTCATCGGATGCCCATTTTCCACAAGTTTATATGATTCTTTAGGGTCTTAATGAAAAGTCTGTAGCTCTGGTGGTGAAACAATGGCAGACTGATGACGGCTCACTCAGGGCGGGGTTAAGGTAAGACGCCAGTCCAGTCTGTGCTGAAACGGTACTGTCAATCAAACTATCGTGGGAGGGGCCTGTTTTTGTGACGTCACACAGACAGGCATCTGAGATCGGCTCGATTTGAGAAAGGGGTAAAGATCTGAGCAGAAAAGAAAAAAACACTGGGTGGATTTTTATCATTATAGGGTGGTTGTGTACACACACTGCCAACACACATTTCAGTTCAAACAACTTGTAAAAGTGCATGTAGCACCCTATGACCCCTTTAAAATAAGAATAACATTTAAAAAACAACCACTAATGCTGCTCACAAACATCAGCTCGAGGCCGTGTCCTCCACTATAGCAGTGAAAAACAAAGCTTAAATGATTGAATGAAGACTGAAGCCATTAACAAAATAATGATGGCCTTCTTACTAATCCGTTTAGAGAAGGACAGGAGCAGACAAGAGGACGAGTGTGGGACAGACATCATCAGAGCTGCGTGTGCTCACATGCAAATGACTGAGGGCGGGACAAACAGCAATTACCCAGCATGCCGGCTGAGTGTTTAATTGCAGGTGGCAGTGCTCAGCTGATTCAGAGTATCTGCACTCATATATTAAGGCCTGAATTTAAGATTTATGTATGTAACTTGCATATAAAATGTCCATCTATTTGGATTACACAGTTGTAACATAAATAACTAATAAACTTCATACATAAATGAAACGGGTAAACAAACAGGCAAGATTTCTGTTATAATACTGATTATAATAAACTGAATGTGTTTTAAAACCACAATAACCAGGTTGCTATTTTCATTGCATTTACATCTACATTCATCAATGCATCTATTAAAATATGTTCATTGTGAAAACAATTACATTTATAAAAAGTATGAACATGGTTAAAATACGGCTAGCTGTGAAACAAGCAATGTTAAATTAATTACAATGCATGAGACTGAAAACAATTTGATGATAAATATATAAACCTTGCTATTGTGCATTTATATACATAAATAAAATATCAATGTATGTATATAAATACAAAAATATAAATATACATTACATATAATTATTATAATTAATAATAGCAATAATAATAATAACAATAATATCAATAAACAATATTAACATTATTGCATTAGAAGGTAAAATATCATACCAAGTGTCATTATTAATTATTTGCATCTATATGCTTCAGATCAACATAAATATCATCACTGTTAAAAACTAATCAATAACAATTATATATATATATATATATACACACATACACACAAAATGAATATCTGAAAATATAACTATATTTTATATAACACATATAACAACAGAAATATATGATAAATAATTATTAGAATTCATAATAATCACATACTACTACTACTTGTTATCATTATTGTTATTATTAATTTTAATCATAATAACAATAAATAATAATAATATTGCATTAGACTTCAAAATATCAAATATCAAACAAAGTGTCATTAACTATTTGTATCTGTTTGATTTTATTTCAATCATATTTGAAATGCATTATTCAAAATGCATTTATTCAAATTGCTTAGAATATAAGCATACATCTGTTCAATGTGAAATTTTGTAATTTATTTAGTTAAGAAGTATGAACATGGTTCAAATATGGATGTGGAACATGCAATATTCAATTAGTTAATGCATTAGATTGAAACCAACTGGATTTATTGATGAAATATTTAAAGCTGGTTATTGTGTATTTAAAACACATTCAGTTTATTAGTACAATTACAGCAGTCTGATTTGTTTAATTTATAAATGACTGATGAATATGCATCACATTAAGTTTATTAGTTTATGTTCAAACTATGTCATCCAAATGCATGGGAATTTTATGTGCAATTCAAATACACAAATCTTACATTCAGGTGTAAGGGTTATGCTGCATTTCAGCGCTTCTGCACCCACCTTCAAAGGCTCTGGCGGCGTCGACAAGGTGAGACCAGTCCAGGCCCGTGGCGGTGTCTGGCAGAGGCATGAGACCCGGGTCGCTGAACTTCGAGCGGTCAGCCAGCGAGCCGTCAGAGAACCAGAACTCATCTGAAGAGAGACACAGAGAGACAGATCAGTGACACCAATCCACCATCAATCCACCGCTGAGCTTCCCCTGGGTTTCTACAGACAGCAGACCAGCAGAAACACAGATAGAGCTCAATTCAGGCCATCTGTCGGGAGGTCAGGAGGTCTCTGTAATGAAGGCAGTGGGAGAAAGACCGGTTAAATCGCTCACCTGCCGTCTTTGGTTCCTTTTACAAGATCTCAAAGACATCATCCTCCAACACAACTGACAGCAGAATGAGAGCAAGATCACACCATTCATCTAAGATCTGCTCTCTCTAGCCCACACACAAACATGATCTCTTCAGCTCACCGAGGCTGCATTTATTTGATAAAAAATCTAGTAAAATCGTGAAATTGTGAAATGTTATTACACAGTTTAAAACAGCTGTTTTCTATGTGAATATATTGTAAAATCTAATTTATTCCTGTGATAAAAGCTGAATTTTCAGCATCATTACTGCAGTCTTCAGTGTCACATGATCTTCAGAAATCATTCTAATATGCTGATTTGCTGCTCAAGAAACATTTCTGGTTATTATCAATGTTGAAAACAGTTGTGCTGCCCAATATTTTTGTGGAAACCGTGATACATTTTATTTTTCAGGATTCTTCGATTAATAAAAAGTTCAAAAGATCAGCATTTATTTGAAATAGAAATCTTTTGTAACATTAGAAATGTCTTAACTGATACTTTTGATCAATTTAATGCATCCTTGCTGAATAAAAGTATTAATTTCTTTAAAAGAAATCATACTGACCCCCAAATTTTTAATGAATATATACATAAATGCACATATTTAAACTTTACGTTTAGAAAACTGTTTTACTATGTACTTAATTATTGCACATATTTTAGTATTATACTAATTTATATTGTTATGAACAATTATTACATTATAGGACATAGTATATTTATAATAATATACATAGTGTATAATAATATATATGTTTTATATTATTTATCATTTTTCTAAATATTTATTAGATCTCATATTATTAGTAACATTATATTATTAGTAATATACAGTGAGGTCCATATATATTTGGACACAGGCACAATTTTTATTATCTTAGCTGCTGACCAAAACATGTTCAAGTTACAGTTATATAATGAATATGGGCTTAAAGTGCACACGCTGAGCTTTAATTTGAGGATATTCTCATCACAATTGGAGGAAAGGTTAAGGAATTACAGCTCTTTAATATGTACCTCCCCTGTTTTTCAAGGGATCATAAGTAATTGGACAGTTGACTCAAAAGCTGTTTCATGGACAGATGTGGGCTATTCCTTCGTTATTTCTACATCAGTTAAGCAGGTAAAAGGTCTGGAGTTGATTCTAAGAGTGCCATTTGCATTTGGAAGAACTCTGAACCCACATCATGCAGTCAAAGGAGCTCTCCATACAAGTGAAACAGACGATTGTTAGGCTTCAAAAACAAAACAGATCCATCAGAGAGATAGCAGGAACTTTCGGAGTGGCCAAATCAACAGTTTGGATTTTCAACAAAATATAATGCTTACATGCTTTCCTGTGAAATAAGTCATTTTATGCAGCAGCACGATGTTGGACAGCTGTCCCGTCAGCAGATGAAGTCTAAATGCTGAGCTCCTATACATGGCCTCATTTTTCAATCAATTGCGTGCGTCCAAACCTCTCATTGTGCATCTCTCTCTCGCCTTATAGACAGGATATGCCATAAACATTTCCATCTCACAAAGAACTGGCTCTGAGAATGATGTAAGGGAAAACACTGGAGGTAAATGTGCCTCTCTCTCTCTCTGTCTGAGCCTCAGAGGGACACAATCTGTCAAATTAGAGCATTCACTAGATGAGCAGGGTGAGGAAAAAAATCAGCAAACTGCTATCTTTCGAAACAATCAGAAATGTATCACGCGTGACAGCAATCAGCCTCCTCGGGCCACTCGAAAAACCAGCTATAAATGAATCAGCGCTCACACTCGGATTAAAACTGCTAAATGTGTTCATATTACACATCCTTTAAACCAAATGAGATATGATTGTGGAAACCGTGATACATTTTATTTTTCAGGATTCTTCGATTAATAAAAAGTTCAAAAGATCAGCATTTATTTGAAATAGAAATCTTTTGTAACATTAGAAATGTCTTAACTGATACTTTTGATCAATTTAATGCATCCTTGCTGAATAAAAGTATTAATTTCTTTAAAAGAAATCATACTGACCCCCAAATTTTTAATGAATATATACATAAATGCACATATTTAAACTTTACGTTTAGAAAACTGTTTTACTATGTACTTAATTATTGCACATATTTTAGTATTATACTAATTTATATTGTTATGAACAATTATTACATTATAGGACATAGTATATTTATAATAATATACATAGTGTATAATAATATATATGTTTTATATTATTTATCATTTTTCTAAATATTTATTAGATCTCATATTATTAGTAACATTATATTATTAGTAATATACAGTGAGGTCCATATATATTTGGACACAGGCACAATTTTTATTATCTTAGCTGCTGACCAAAACATGTTCAAGTTACAGTTATATAATGAATATGGGCTTAAAGTGCACACGCTGAGCTTTAATTTGAGGATATTCTCATCACAATTGGAGGAAAGGTTAAGGAATTACAGCTCTTTAATATGTACCTCCCCTGTTTTTCAAGGGATCATAAGTAATTGGACAGTTGACTCAAAAGCTGTTTCATGGACAGATGTGGGCTATTCCTTCGTTATTTCTACATCAGTTAAGCAGGTAAAAGGTCTGGAGTTGATTCTAAGAGTGCCATTTGCATTTGGAAGAACTCTGAACCCACATCATGCAGTCAAAGGAGCTCTCCATACAAGTGAAACAGACGATTGTTAGGCTTCAAAAACAAAACAGATCCATCAGAGAGATAGCAGGAACTTTCGGAGTGGCCAAATCAACAGTTTGGATTTTCAACAAAATATAATGCTTACATGCTTTCCTGTGAAATAAGTCATTTTATGCAGCAGCACGATGTTGGACAGCTGTCCCGTCAGCAGATGAAGTCTAAATGCTGAGCTCCTATACATGGCCTCATTTTTCAATCAATTGCGTGCGTCCAAACCTCTCATTGTGCATCTCTCTCTCGCCTTATAGACAGGATATGCCATAAACATTTCCATCTCACAAAGAACTGGCTCTGAGAATGATGTAAGGGAAAACACTGGAGGTAAATGTGCCTCTCTCTCTCTCTGTCTGAGCCTCAGAGGGACACAATCTGTCAAATTAGAGCATTCACTAGATGAGCAGGGTGAGGAAAAAAATCAGCAAACTGCTATCTTTCGAAACAATCAGAAATGTATCACGCGTGACAGCAATCAGCCTCCTCGGGCCACTCGAAAAACCAGCTATAAATGAATCAGCGCTCACACTCGGATTAAAACTGCTAAATGTGTTCATATTACACATCCTTTAAACCAAATGAGATATGATTGTTTGTGTTAGTTGTGCCTTTATGAGTCACATATTTCATGTGTCACTTGCAGCACATCTAGAGAAGGTTTACCCCACTACAGACAACCGGTTACAGGTGAAGATCTTAAATTAGGGTTCATACTGTGCACCCAAACTATATTTGGAGACTTAAGCCACACTTAATCTGATAAAAAATGTTATTATAATTAAAATTAAGTGTAATATTTATATTATTGTTATTGTTTCCTACTATTATTATTATTAAAAAGTAATAATAATACAATAATTAATGAATACAATTATATAAAAATGAAACATGTAATTAACTAATATTAAATTTATATAAATACAATAGAAAAATATTAATATATTTTATATAATAAAATATAACAAATGAAACATCATCATCATCATCATCATCATAAATAACAATAATAAATGCTATTGCATTAGATAAATAACAATAATAAATACTATTGCATTAGACCACAAAATATCAAACTAAACATCGTTCATTAAATAATAATAGCACAAACACACTTTTCATGTAAAACATTTGGAAAAAAGAGGCCTGTTAAATTTTAAATAACAATGCTATTTAAAATGAAGATAAAAAGTATTTTTATAGACTTAAGTCACCCTTAAAAATCAAAAATGTTAAAAAATGATTTGGCCACTCCGAAAGTTCCTGCTATCTCTCTGATGGATCTGTTTTGTTTCACTTGTATGGAGAGCTCCTTTGACTGCATGATGTGGGTTCAGAGTTCTTCCAAATGCAAATGGCACTCTTAGAATCAACTCCAGACCTTTTACCTGCTTAACTGATGTAGAAATAACGAAGGAATAGCCCACATCTGTCCATGAAACGGCTTTTGAGTCAACTGTCCAATTACTTATGATCCCTTGAAAAACTGGGGAGGTACATATTAAAGAGCTGTAATTCCTTAACCTTTCCTCCAATTGTGATAATAATAATAATATTTTTAATTTATATAGCGCCTTTCCCAAGCTCAAGGACACTCTACAAGGTACACCAAAGCAGCAAATACTGATTACAAAGAAACAATTTCATTGGACATTTGCCCAATTCAGTTACAAATAATGCAGTTGCATATAACACAGATTATGTAGAAAAGACAGAAATAGAAAAACAAAACAGACAAATACACAATGTAAATTAGTGATAGTGTTGATTAAACAAATAAGTTTTAAGCTTTGATTTGAATTCACTGAAAGAGGTGACTGTTCTGAGTGCCAGGGGAAGTGAATTCCAAAGTTTGGGTGCAGTAACAGAGAAGGACCTGCCGCCCATTGAAGATAGGCGGAACCTAGGTACACAAAGAAGTTCAGAATTAGAAGACCGGAGTGCGCGAGAAGGTATATAAGAAGAAAGTAGGTCGGAAAGATAGGAGGGAGCAAGACCATTGAGTGCCTTGAAGGTGAGCAGAAGAATTTTGTATTGCACACGAATAGATACAGGCAACCAGTGAAGATTAAATAGAATAGGGGTGATGTGAGCAGATTTTTTTGTGGAAGTTAATAATCTGGCAGCAGAATTTTGAATGTACTGCAGACGAACGATGGAGTGAGCTGGTAAGCCAGAGAAAAGAGCATTACAATAGTCAAGGCGAGTGGTAATAAATGCATGCACTAATGATTCCGCATCTTTTCTACTGAGGAAAGGAAGAAGTTGCGCAATTCGACGTAGTTGAAAAAAAGCAGCTTTGGAGAGTTTGCTAATGTGGTCATCCAAGGTCAGTGATGGGTCTAGAATGATACCTAAGTTTCTAACAGTAGCCGATGGGAAAATAGAAATAGCGTCAAGGTCAAAGCTAGAAACATCAATTTTATTTTTTATTAGAGATGGGGGACCAATTATTAACATTTCTGTTTTACTCAAGTTCAGACTAAGAAAATTTGAATGTAGCCAATCCTTTAACTCACTGACACATGAAGATAAGGATGCCATCGAATGGGTAGAATCTGGTTGACAAGCAGTATATATCTGGATGTCATCGGCATAACAGTGGTAGTTAAAACCATGACGATGAATTATTTGGCCAAGAGGCTGAATGTAGAGGATGAATAATAATGGTGATGACAAAAGTGATGACAATATCCTCAAATTAAAGCTCAGCGTGTGCACTTCAAGCCCATATTCATTATATAACTGTAACCTGAATATGTTTTGGTCAGCAGCTAAAATAATACAAATTGCGCCTGTGTCCATATATACTGTGTGTATATATATATATATATATATATATATATATGGACCTGACTGTAAGTGTGGCAATGCTGTAAAAACAGGGAAGTGGCTGTGACAGGTGTCTTCTCTGTGCACTTTAGCCATGACATTTTCTTCTTCTTGCTTTTTAATTAAGGACGCCATATAAAAGGAGTCATGCTGTGTTGTGTGTCACACACATTCCTGATGGAGGTGTAAGTGCCTCTCTGGACAGAAATCCTCCTGTCTGACTGCATGAGGCTGAAATGCACTGAATGTGACGAGAGTGTTTACAGACGACAGCTGCTGCTGCTAATGCATGCTGCTCTTCATATGGACAAAACCTGACAGCATTTACTCTCCAGCACGCCGTTTCAAACCTATATGGTTTTTCTTCAACACAAAAGAAGTAATACAGTGAGCAATGGATGTCAAGATCTGAATCTGTCCATTAATGCATCTGTGAAATCTCATATCTGCGCATGCTCAGACTTGCAGTGTGAAGTCTGACATCAGTGATGCAAGAGTCTCTCGCCTCTCACTAAACAACTGCTAAGTGATAAGTTAGATATTGAGAGCTACGGTGAAAGGATTTAAAGACTTAAACTATGCTACTGTTCAAAAAGTTTGGGGTCAGTAGAATTTTTTTTAAAGAAATAAATAATTTCCCACTGCATTCAGTATATTGGATGAGCTTTGTGCTTGGCCAGAAAAATTATAGACATAAATGGTGATTATACAAAGCGCAATCTGAATAGATAGACAGACAGACAGATAGACAGATAGATAGATAGATAGATAGATAGATAGATAGATAGATAGATAGATAGATAGATAGATAGATAGATAGATAGATAGATAGATAGATAGATAGATAGATAGATAGATAGATAGATAGATAGATAGATAGATAGATAGATAGATAGATAGATAGATAGATAGATAGATAGATAGATAGAACGATAGAACGATAGATAGAACGATAGATAGATAGACAGACAGACAGACAGACAGATAGATAGATAGATATGAACTGATAGAACGATAGAATGAATGGCAGAACGATAGAGTGAACGATAGATAGATAGATAGATAGATAGATACAGATGAACTGATAGAACGATAGAATGAATGACAGAACGATAGATAGATAGATAGATAGATAGATGGATAGATGGATAGAACGATGGAAGGATGCATAGGTAGGTAGGTAGACTCACTCTTGAGGTTGGATGTGGGCTGGCTGAGGCTGATGCGGGGCGGTAGGGTGCAGTGGTAAGGTGGAGTGCTGCTGAACAGGATGTCGTTGGGCAGGGCTTGATCCAGCATTGAGCTCCGTGAGCTGGCATAGGACGAGCCCTTCCTGTTACTGCACACGCTCTCGTCCGAGAGAGTCCGGTACAGCGACCGCCGCAGGGACAGGCTGCCCGCCGCAGACGCCTGACAGGAAACACACAACGTCAATCACAGATAATGGACTTAACACCAGAAAATCTACATTTTAATTTATCTGATTGCTAATCAAACACATAGACAAATCCCAGTGTTTTCCTATCTTTCCCAGCAGGACGAGGTTAGTAGGTTTGATTTGGACTGAATAAATGGAAAATCCTCACTGTCTTGTGTCGTTAAACAGCAGGATGTTATAAATAAAGCCTGCTCTTTATCTGCACTGCTGAGGAACAGAGAGAGCGTGTTGCTGTTCTTCCGCTTTGTGACTAAAGCGGAGCCGTATTTGGTCAGCTGGATGAGAGAGATAAGAGTGGCCCCAGGGCCCGCGCATCAGACAGAGTCACATGTTCAATATCCAGTACATACTAGCAAGTCCATCTGAAGGCATGTGCTTGTCCAAGTGTTCCTGTAGCTGAAAACAGAAAAGCACGGCACTAGCAATGCCAAGGTTGTGGGTTTGATTCCCAGGGAATGCATGAACTGATAAAATAAATGCAATGTAAGATAAAAGCATCTGCAAAATGCAGAATTCTAAACTTAAAAGTGTTGAAGTCAAACACTGAGGCTGTGTTCTAAAACCTAGCATGCATCCTTAACATCTATTATCTACATAGGCAGCATAATAGCTGAAATCATAAATGAATAGCTGAGCATCTTAAATTAATTATCTGAATGCTTTACATAAGCTACAAGTCAAGGCACAATACAAATAAAACTTTTCACATGAAGCACACTCACAATTGATTTCAATGGCCTTAGCATGTTACTAAACAAACATGATATTCTAAAAGCATTCAAATATATAACACAAAAAAGTAAAAAAAATCAATTATTTTTGTAAAACAATATACACTACGGTTCAAAAGTTTGCAGTCTATGTTTTTTAAATAAATAAATGTTTATTTAGCAAATATACATTAAATTGATCAAAAGTTACAGTAAAGGCATTTATAATGTTATTAAAGATTCCTATTTCAAATATATGCTGCTGAACTTTATTCATCGAAGAATCTTGAAAAATTAAATGCATCACAGTTTCCACATAAATATGAAGCAGCACAACTGTTTTTTAAAATTGATAATCAGAAATGTTTCTTGAGCAGCAAATCAGCACATTAGAATGATTTCTGAAGATCATGTGACACTGAAGACTGGAGAAATTATGCTGAAAATTCAGCTTTGATCATAGCAATAAATTACAATTGAACATATATTCACATACAAAACAATTTATTTTAAATTGAAATAATATTTCACAATTTTACTGTATTTTTTAACAAATAAACACACCCTTGGTGAGCATAAGAGACTTGTTTTAAAACATTTAAAAATCTTAATTACACACTGCCTGAAGTTGGCGCCTAGATAAGGAGCTCACTAGGATTTGGACAGACTTATAGTCTCACATATCAAAAATATCTCTCAAAGGGCATGAGGACAAAGTTAAACACATACCCATACCCATGAGCTAAATTGTGCCAAAGCTGTTTAGATACATTGTATATGTTTTCCATTCAGAGCGTGAGCCAGAGGAAGTTGGTTCATTCCCAGGCGGAGCTGCTTGATCCTGTTCATTTTATTTATAGCACACAATACGTCTTCCATTATTTGAAACTTGATCAAAAACGTCAGTTTGCTGAATTGGCATCACTGCAGGGAAAGCAGACGTCATGGCACATGGGATTCAGCAGAGCTAAACGCCTCCGGGCTCAAAGCCGCCCTCTGTTTTCATTTCCTTTAGACCAGGATCCCACTCAAATCCCATCAGTCAACCATGAACCAGCCTCAATGAGCTCTCTCTCTCTGGCCGCTTGCACACACGCAACTTTATAAGACTAGATCTGGTCTGGTCCTCTCGCCATAAAAATAAAACTAGAGCAGGCTTTAGTATGGCTCATGTGTAACATCACTGCAAATAAAGGCAGTCTGAGATATGACACAACTCACTGTTGTAACTCATCTGGAAAAAAGGGAGGCAAATGGTGTTACCAGAATACATTACCAGTCAAAAATTTGGATTTTTGTTTAAATGCTTTTGATATTCTGGCAAATTATCTGATATCCGGGTCTCTGGTTTCTTGGGTTCCTCATTTAATGCTTTAAAAAAAATTTTTTTTTTTTTTTTTTGTTGATATTATTATTATTGCAAGATTAAAAATAGTACTGCAATGTGATAAATGTATTTTTAAAAGTGCAAATATTCCTCTCAATTAATATAAATAATTATAAACAAGTATACATATTAATATAAATATTATACAAATTTTAATATTGATAAATACAAAAAACTAATAATTATATCCTAAAATTAACAATTACAAAAAGTATTTTCAAAATAAAAACAATTAAAATAAAATAAAAGATTCGATATTTTATTTATTTATCTGCATGTTGTGTGGTCATTAATGAACCAGTGTTATTTTAGAATTATTTATATACTATTATAGATTTAGTTATAGCTTTTATTTTTATATTGCAGGTTTCCATCTTATGTTTTTTCATTCGTTTTTTTTATTTTTATTACAGTTTAGGATTTATTTATTTCCATTTCAGTTTTAGTTTATTTATTTCAATTACATACCAGTTAGTAATTCTAGTCCTTCAAACTAAACTTATTTCAGTTAGTTGCCAAGTCAACATTTTTCCATTGAATATTTATATTTTATTTTAGATTATTTCAATTAACAAAAATGTTTTCAATCGTTTTCTTTTAGTTAACAATAATAACCCTGCTGTGATCATTTAAAATTACATTTTAAAATATACATTATTCAAATAGAAAGTTATTTTAAAATTGTAACAATATTTCCCCAAATTTACTGTAATTCTGTTTAAAAAATGCAGTCTTGGTGAGCAGAAGAGACTTCTTTCAAAAACAATAAAAAATCCTAATTATAAACTTTTTAAAACTTTTGACTGTTAATGTATATATTAGTGAGACCCTCTTTAACCAGAGAAAAACACTTCAGAGATGCACAATCAACAAGAACAACAGAATAAAGATCCTAAATAGTGATGGTCTTTTTTCACCAGTTTTATCATCTGAATCACCTCTCCCAGTTCAAATAAAACCATAGGACCGAATCATGAAAGTATTGAAAATATGAATCTGTTCAGACCAGACTCAGACCGCTGTCATGTTGCCATTTCCTCTGAAAAAACCGAGCCGCCACCTTCCCTGTATCAGGGATCTGCTCCTCTACAGCGGGTTTACCGCTCACTTCTCCTGCTCTCAGGCTGGAATTTCCACTGAGAAAGAAAAGCCAGATTGACAGTGTTTTCCATTACGGCTCGCGCTCCACGGTGGCTGGTCTGTCTCTGAGGGGCTGTGTGGCCTCTAAAACAAGAAACCTCCTCTGGTGCGTCTGACAAAATCTGTGGTGGCCCAAAAACAGTTGCTTTTCTATGTGCAAAATAAACAAACTAATGTTATATTACATCATGAAACATTCTAATATGTTCTAACATATAAAACATGTTTAAAAATGTATATATATTTTTTTGTAGAGAAATGTTATTGAATGGTGTATAGCAATGCAGTTGAATCCCTTTGACCTAAAATATTTACTTGAAGAATAATATTAAGTTAATATTTAACAACACATTTGCATGTTTACGGCAGGATTTTTATCGTTAACTAAAACGAAATTTATTATAATTGAAATAAAAATGAACTAAAATTAAATAAAATATAAAAATAAGCAGAAAAATTTCAACTTAGCAATAATTAGAAATGTTGACTTGGCAGCTAACTGAAATAATTTAAATTAAAAAAATGTATTTAAACTGGAAATAAATTTAAAACTAAAATAAAAATAAATGAAACCTAATTAGCAATTATAAAATATAAACTAATAGAATTACTAAAAACACACAACAAAATCATAAAATTAAAATATAAAAATAAAAGCTAATTTAAAATATTAATATTGTAAAAAAATATATATATATATTTTTAAAATATTTTAAAATAATACTAAAATATTGGTTAACAATCACACAGCATGCAGGTAAACAAAATATTTCATTTTTTTTTTTACTAAGCATTTTATTTTGATTGTTTTTATTTTCAAATTAATTATTATAATTGCACATTTTTAGAATTTGATTAATTATTATTAATTCAAATAAAACAATATTCATGTATAATATTTATATTAACATTTATAATTATTAATAATCATTATGTACGTAGTTATGACAACTATCAATTCAGAGGCTACATGGAATATATTTGCATTTTTAAAAATGAATTTATCATATTGCAGGACAAATAAAAACAATAAAAAAGCATTAAATGAGAGACCAGATTTTAGAATATCAAGAGACTTTCAGTGGGCCAGTAAGAAACCACCTTGGCAACTGCATAGCAACACCCTAGCAACTGCCTGCAAAAAGAGAGATGTTAGAGAAGTGCAGATGCTCAGACAGTAAGCACAGATGGCGGTCAGCGCCTGAGGTGTAAGGTTTATGATATCATGCTGTCAGCTCTGCTGGACGGTACGGTCTGAAGCACCTCACCTCTCCCTGAGAGCACAATGACCCGTCTGCCTCTGAGGGCACGGCAATGCCACACAGACCGCTAAAAATAGGGCATTGTGCATCTACTCCGGCCCTTCCCGGCAGATAACGGGCGGTGGGAGAGACGCGGGAACTCCAAACGCAATTAAGATGGTCACCAGGAGCAGAGGAGACTTCAGAGAAACAACAACTTCCTCCCGTTAATCCACAACATGAAGAGAAAGCAGACGCAGCGAGAGATCAGCCAAACAGAATCTGTCCGGACCCAGACACGTGTTATCGTGTCTCTGGCTGATAACACACACAGCCCTCGTTCATGTCACACGCAGAGGTTATCAGCACTAGAGAGTGAGTGTGTGACTGAGACCACATTCACAGACTGATCACAGCTAATGGAAAAGCATTGTTTAACAACAGAAAGTGCATGCACAATTAATACCACAGCGCTAAATAATTACTAGATTCATATACTATAGTATTTACATGATACTACCAAGACAACCATGGTACTTTGATGGTACATGTCCAATAATTTACAATAAAAACCATTATTACTACGATACGTCAACATGCCAATATGGTATTACCAGTGGAAATATTTTAAAAACAGTAAAATTAAAGTATTACTTTAAAACCATGGTATTAAACTAAAAAATTGCTATGGTACTATTACTAAGTCAAAAAATGTTATTTTAACATTATTTTATGATAAAACATCATTTTATGATGCTATGCATTAAAAACATGGTATTACTATAGTAAATGTAAAAAAAAAAACACAGTATACCACAGTGAACCATGGTATTAGCGTTGAAAAAAATCTATGCATTACTATGGTATGACAAAAAAACAATCAATCGTTCAAAGCGGCAATCAATCATTCAAAGCGGCAATTAATTGTTCAAAGTCCACTTATGTTATTCTGCACACTTAAGATGTTTTTTTTTCTTTCTACGGGTTTTCTTAAGGTTTTTTCCGTTATTTTAATTTTAGTTTTAGTATAAAATTCACATTTTGCACGCTTAAGATGCTTTTTTTTCTTTCTACGGGTTTTCTTAAGGTTTTTTCCGTTATTTTAATTTTAGTTTTAGTATAAAATTCACAGCACTTGTATATATATTGTTCTCCTCATTTGTAAGTCGCTCTGGATAAGTGCGTCTGCTAAATTATTAAATGTAAATATAAATGTAAATGTAAATACCATGCAAATTTTTACTTTTTTTATTTAAAGAAGAAACCAATCCAATGTATTGTTCACATTTGAGGCTTAATACTATTGAAAGGCAATAAAAGTTTACATAATTCAATGTAAATTGTGGTAATCGTAATTAATAATCGCAATTACAATTTCAAGGGAATAATCGATAATTATGATTTTTGTCATAATCGTGCAGCCCTAATTACTATGGTAAATTACAACAAAAAAAACATGGCATTTTAAAAACTGTCAAGGTACATATCTAAAACACCATGGTATTACTATTATACTCGCCTAAAAACATAGTTTTAGCACCGGACATCTTCAAAAACACGGTATTACCATGAAACACACTGCAAATAATAGTTAAAAAATATTACTATGGTAAATGTCTAAAATGATGCTGTACTTTAAAGGGGTCCTATTATGCTCTTTTACAAAGTCTTGATTTTGTTTTGGGGGTGTACTAGAACAGGCTCTCATACTAGGTTGTTCGAAAAACACATTATTTTTCACATATTTTACATTATTACAACACCTCTCTCCCCAGTCTGGCATGAACGACTCGAATAGTTCCTGTATCAAATGAAGGCCCGCCTTCTGAAATATGAAATGTGCTGTGATTGGTTAGCTGGGCCGGTGTGTGCTGTGATTGGTTAGCTGGGCCGGTGTGTGCTGTGATTGGTTAGCTGGGCCGGTGTGTGCTGTGATTGGTTAGCTGGGCCGGTGTGTGCTGTGATTGGTTAGCTGGGCCGGTGTGTGCTGTGATTGGTTAGCTGGGCCGGTGTGTGCTGTGATTGGTTAGCTGGGCCGGTGTGTGCTGTGATTGGTTAGCTGGGCCGGTGTGTGCTGTGATTGGTTAGCTGGGCCGGTGTGTGCTGTGATTGGTTAGCTGGGCCGGTGTGTGCTGTGATTGGTTAGCTGGGCCGGTGTGTGCTGTGATTGGTTAGCTGGGCCGGTGTGTGCTGTGATTGGTTAGCTGGGCCGGTGTGTGCTGTGATTGGTTAGCTGGGCCGGTGTGTGCTGTGATTGGTTAGCTGGGCCGGTGTGTGCTGTGATTGGTTAGCTGGGCCGGTGTGTGCTGTGATTGGTTAGCTGGGCCGGTGTGTGCTGTGATTGGTTAGCTGGGCCGGTGTGTGCTGTGATTGGTTAGCTGGGCCGGTGTGTGCTGTGATTGGTTAGCTGGGCCGGTGTGTGCTGTGATTGGTTAGCTGGGCCGGTGTGTGCTGTGATTGGTTAGCTGGGCC
>NW_015552639.1:133262-135931 GCF_001515605.1 Sinocyclocheilus anshuiensis
GTGTGTTGTGATTGGTTAGCTGGGCCAGTGTGTGCTGTGATTGGTTAGCTGGGCCGGTGTGTGTTGTGATTGGTTCATCTGTCACTCTAAGTTCATCTGTCTTGTGAAAACTAGCGTGTCTCCGACATAGTGATGACACTCGTTGCCTTCTCTAGTGCAGCTCAACCAGGTCTCGTCCCATTCGTCGATATTTGTGATATCACAAATCCCGGAAAATATGCGTTGTAGTCCAAACGAGTCATTCGTTGTAGTTTTTGAAAAGTGATTTCTGTTAAATAAAATATCTCCTTTTGAAGTGGACTTTGAGCTTTGTAACTTTGCAGATCTTTTTTATGCTCAAACAGCAACATTACAGACTACCTAAAGTTGAAAAAGTGAAAAAGCATAATAGGACCCCTTTAAAAAACATGGTATTACTATGGTAGATGTAAAAAAAAACTGTATAAAAAGTATTACCTTTGAACTATGGTATTAAAGTAAAAAACAAAATGTAAGAATTACTATGGTGTGACAAACATGTTATTACCATGCTAAATGTCCAAAAAGACAGCATTGTCAAGGTACATATCTAAAATACTATGGTACTACCATGGTTCTTGCCTTAAAAAACATAGTTTTACCGTTGTATATCTCCAGAAAACATGGTATTATCATGGTCAATTCCCAAAAAACAAAACAAAATGGTATTACCATGGAAAATGTGCAAAACATAGTACTATCAAAGTACTTTTCTAAAACACTATGGTATTATCATGGTAATTGCCTTAAAAACTGTTTTACCATCGTATGTCTCCAAAAAAACATATTACTACTATTATACTAATGACTATGGTCCATTCTCAAAAAACAAAACAAAAAACAACATATTGCCATAGAAAATGTTCATGGTAATTGAAAAAAACAAAGTACATAACACTACGGTATTATCATGGTAATTGTCTAAAAAACATGGTATTACCATGGCATCATGTCTAAAGCACATTGTATTATTATGTCTAAAAACATGATATGCCAAAAATATGGTGTTACTATGGTACGCATAGTGCTATTAAGATACACATCGATACATATACATATACTGTATCTACTATATATCTATCGATTTTTACCATGGAACTTGACTAAAAAACAGTTTCACCATCATACATCTCCAAAAACATGGTATTACCATGGTACACATTGACCCCCCCCAAATAACAAACAAAACAAAACATGCTATTACCATGGTACACTTACCATGGTACATGCCAAAAGCCCTCAGTGTATTACTACGTATAAAAAATACATATTATTACAGTAAGTAAGAAGCATGATTATCATGGTAAATGTCACAAAAACATGGTATTAGCACAGTATCATGTCCACATGGTATTACCATAGTACCTTGTGTAAAAGCACTTACCAAAAAAGTATAACATACTACCATGGTATTATACCAAACATACTACCATGGTATTCTTGGAGTAGCATGCAAACAGATGAATTTTAGTATGTTTGAAATGACCATAGTATCTGTATTTAGTGAAGATGACCTCAGTTTGTACTATAATATGTGTAATATAACACTACTCTGCATGAGCGCACACGTACCTTCCTGTGGCCAC
This sequence comes from Sinocyclocheilus anshuiensis, assembly GCF_001515605.1. Taxonomy (NCBI): domain Eukaryota; kingdom Metazoa; phylum Chordata; class Actinopteri; order Cypriniformes; family Cyprinidae; genus Sinocyclocheilus; species Sinocyclocheilus anshuiensis. The sequence goes on from NW_015552639.1 coordinate 134,867, forward strand.
TCTCTCCAGGAGGGCTTTCAGGCAGCATCATCTTCATGTACTCCTCTTTAGACATGTTGGGCTGCAGACCTCCGTCCTTCAGCTTGTCCCGTCCTCTGTCCTGCAGCCCACAGGACGGCTCTGCGGCGTACAGCTGCCTGCGGGACACAGAGCCGCACACGGGTTAGAGAGTTCATCATAATCAAGAGAGTTGATGAGCGCTGTCCAGATATTTTAGTCAAAGGAGAGGTAATACATATTGTTGAGCATTTTAAACATTTGGGTATGATTATGGATTCTAATTTAAATTTTAAAAATCATATTAAAAAGATCTCTAAAAGTGCTAGAGCGAGCTTGATGATCTTCAGGAATATTAGGCACCTATTACCTGTGGCTGCTGCTAAGCTCTTTATGCATACAATGACTCTCTCTCATTTATCTTATTGTGCTACAAGTTGGTCCCACACAAGTATAACTACGTTAAAACCATTATATACTATTTATAAACAAGCTGTGAAAACTTTAGCAAAGAATATTGCAATATTATTAAAAATGATAAATTATTGACGTTTGACAATTTTTTTTTTTGCTGATGTGTGTTTGATGTATAAACTACTTCATGATCTTGCACCACCAACTCTTAAACAAGGTGTGACTTTCTGTAAGGACAATAATTAGGCATCAGTTAGAGGTGATTGTTCGACTAAATATAAGAAAACTGTTTTTGGACAATCAGCTTTTTCAGTTAGAGCAGCAGAAAGATGGAAATGAATACCGGTTTATATTAGAGAGTAGGGTTGTGCGATATTGAAAAAAAATGCGATATGCGATACCTTGTTAAAAAAATGCGATATTCGATATGCGATACGATATTGCTTAAAGTGTGAAAAATCTATTTAAATTATATTTTAAAATATTTAAAAATGAAAATGATATAACCAATTTGTTTCACATTCTTTCTTGGAAAAGAAAGAATCACTACAACTTTTGAAAGTGACTACGGCTGCACGATAAATCGAAATGGAATCGAGATCGCGATTCGACAGAAGCTGCGATTGTCATGCGTATCTTTCAGTGAAGCACGGT
>NW_015552639.1:136030-137471 GCF_001515605.1 Sinocyclocheilus anshuiensis
TGGTTAATTTGTCAATAAAACAATGTCATTTTCCAAGTGCCTGGAAGTCAGCAGTAATAGCACCTATATTTAAGACTGGTGATCCTGCTAATGTAATTAACTATAGACCTATCAGTATTCTACCAGTTGTTTCTAAAGTAATTGAAAAGGTTGTTTGTAATCAGTTAGTAGAGCATTTAAATCTTGGTCATTTTCCATTACATCGTATGCAGTTTGGATTTAGGGTACATCACTCTACGGAGACAGCAAACTGTTATTTTGTTGAACAAATTAAATCCAGTCTTGATAGGGGAGGTGTTGTTGGTGCTGTCTTCCTTGATTTTAAAAAGGCTTTTGATACCGTTAATCATAATGTTCTTTTATCTAAATTATCAAGGTTTAATTTTTCTACTAATACATTAACATGGATGGAGTCATACTTAAATTTAAGAAAACAATGTACACGAATTAATGATGCATGCTCACCATTTCTTGACTGTAATATTGGAGTCCCACAGGGGTCGATTCTTGGACCAATTTTGTTCAGCTTATATATTAATGATCTGCCTACAGTTTGTCCAGAGGTCCAGGTTCAGATGTATGCAGATGATACAGTTGTTTATACTTATGCTAAGACAAAAGAGCAAGCTGCTATCAAACTTACTGCTGCATTGATCAAAGTCTCAGATTGGCTACGTCACTCTTGCCTTACTCTTAATGTGAGAAAAACTGTGGGAATGTACTTTTTGATTAAGAGAGTTGATTAACGTTGTCCAGATATTTTAGTCAAAAGGAGAAGTAATAAATATTGTTGAGCATTTTAAATATTTGGGTATGATTATGGATTCTAATTTAAATTTTAAAAATCATATTAAAAAGATCTCTAAAAGTGCTAGAGCGAGCTTGATGATCTTCAGGAATATTAGGCACCTATTACCTGTGGCTGCTGCTAAGCTCTTTATGCATACAATGACTCTCTCTCATTTATCTTATTGTGCTACAAGTTGGTCCCACACAAGTATAACTACGTTAAAACCATTATATACTATTTATAAACAAGCTGTGAAAACTTTAGCAAAGAATATTGCAATATTATTAAAAATGATAAATTATTGACGTTTGACAATTTTTTTTTTTGCTGATGTGTGTTTGATGTATAAACTACTTCATGATCTTGCACCACCAACTCTTAAACAAGGTGTGACTTTCTGTAAGGACAATAATTAGGCATCAGTTAGAGGTGATTGTTCGACTAAATATAAGAAAACTGTTTTTGGACAATCAGCTTTTTCAGTTAGAGCAGCAGAAAGATGGAAATGAATACCGGTTTATATTAGAGAGTAGGGTTGTGCGATATTGAAAAAAAATGCGATATGCGATACCTTGTTAAAAAAATGCGATATTCGATATGCGATACGATATTGCTTAAAGTGTGTAAAATCAATTTCAATTATATTTTAAA
>NW_015552639.1:137671-137940 GCF_001515605.1 Sinocyclocheilus anshuiensis
AAATTAATGACACTAATTTTATATCATTGTGACTTTGCTTTCCATACACTTTAAGTACTTCTTCATATACCACAGCAAAAAATATAGTCTGAGAAAGTTCAAACATGATTAAAGACAAGTGAACAGTCACTAAAAAAATAAAGAAAAAGAGGGAAAAAAGAACAAATACACAATTTACAAGCATATATAAAATAAATAGTATTCAGGTACAGAAATTTAATAATTAAGTGTAAAATAACACTGCATTGTGTTCACTGTATGAATTAAAT
>NW_015552639.1:138292-158099 GCF_001515605.1 Sinocyclocheilus anshuiensis
TTGAGCTTTGTAACTTTGCAGATCTTTTTTATGCTCAAACAGCAACATTACAGACTAACTAAAGTTGAAAAAGTAAAAAAGCATAATAGGACCCCTTTAAAAATGAAAATTATATAACCAATTTGTTTCACATTCTTTATTGGAAAAGAAAGAATCACTACAACTTCTGAAAGTGACCAGCAGTGTTTTAGCAGTACATAAAAAGTAATGTCACAAATCAGAAAATGTAATTTTAACATCAATGTGAATGACAAAAAAATTAATGACACTAATTTTATATCATTGTGACTTTGCTTTCCATACACTTTAAGTACTTCTTCATATACCACAGCAAAAAATATAGTCTGAGAAAGTTCAAACATGATTAAAGACAAGTGAACAGTCACTAAAAAAATAAAGAAAAAGAGGGAAAAAAGAACAAATACACAATTTACAAGCATATATAAAATAAATAGTATTCAGGTACAGAAATTTAATAATTAAGTGTAAAATAACACTGCATTGTGTTCACTGTATGAATTAAATTTAGATTAATCTTTGTTATAGCTGTTTGATTAACATTAGTGACATATTCAGCAGCATGTATTTATAGGCTGCTGTCCCTTTAAATCCGACTGCACGGATCCAGTATAATGATACACATCCGATTTCTTTCTCAGCTGTTTACATTCATTTAAAACATAACTGACTGTTTTACGAGAATGATCATCGAGACGGGTACTATTGACATAATTCTGTGTTTATGTGTCTGTTCAAACATGAGGAGGAGATGCGAAAGACGAATCAACTCGGTGTTCGCGCGCCAACTGAAACGCGTCTCTCTGTGTGTGCGCTTTTGATTTAAGTAGCCTACTATTAAAATTATTCAGATATCGCACACCCTTGTGTTATGCCTATCGCGATATTTTCGATATATCGTGCAGCCCTATTAGAGAGTGTACAACATTTAGTATTTTTAAAACTACGCTTAAAGTATGGCTTAAGGAAAATCAAATATGTGATAATTGACCTGACTTTTTAATTTTATGGAGTGTGATGTGATTTTGTGTGTGTTGTATGTATTGTATTGTTTGTGACTGAATATTGTAATTTTGTAACAACATCCTGCCCAGGGACTGCAGATGCAAATTAGCTTTATAGCTAACACTTCTGTTGTGCATTGTCCCTGTTAAATAAATGAAATAAACTAAACTTAAAAAAAAAAATCCAGTTAAGGAGTGAGGGGAGAGCAGGGTCGAACACTGAGGATGGAGGCTCTGGTTCAGCATGAAGCAGGACAGAAGAGGTATAGACGCTGCAGGTCAGTGTAAAGTCATGATAATCACAGTATCACACTGAACACTACATTACGAGCTAATGCTGACGATTCTCACGAGCGTTTGTCACACATCCTTTCAGCGGGTGAAGAGGAGGAAGGGGAGAGATGGTGATGGGGCCATGTGACCTTGATGCTGCTGTGTGCAGCTCACACAGTGTTTGTGTGTTTGTGTGTGTGTGACTCACTTGGCAGCGTGCTATATAGCTGACAGACAGCATGCACACACAAATACACACACAGGCTAAAACTAAACCTGAACTACAGAAGAAATCACATATTAAATACAAGTTAAACTCTGTCGACAGTATCTGGAGCAAGACACTGATCTAGCAATCCCCAGCAATCTGCAGAAAATTAAATCATGCCTTGTCCTGCAGCATGTGGTGAACGAAGAAGCTTTTAAAAAATAAACAAAACAAGCCATTACAAATAAAAAGCAAATACTAATAAATTATACAGATCTATATAGAACAGTGTTCTACTTGTTCAAGTACAAGAACAGTACAATACTAGGAGATAAAATGAAAATCATGAAACAAACAAAAGTTTATGAATTTTTAAAAATAAATAGTAAATCAAACAAGTAAACTTAAATTCAATAAGTAAATAATAACGATAAAATTAATATGATAATTTTCTATGTATATTTTTGTGTCTGTGTGTGTATATATATATATATATATAAATGAAATTAAATATGCAAATAATAATGAAATCTAATAATGAAAAGCAAATAATTACAAATAATTACAAATGTAAATAGTATAATACATACCAAAATAAAAATAAAAAAATAAACAGAAGAGTAGCAATAACTTTTTTTTTAAATAAATAAATTAAATATCACTTAAATGCAATAAGTAAATAATAACAATACAATAAATTTTTTGTATTAATATTTACAATTTTTGTATATAAAACTGGAAGAAAACCTGAAATGTACTAGTATATATTATGGTTAAACCTGCTGTATTCAACACTCTATTACAGACCCAGAATCATGCTCAGCCTCAGGCTGACAGACATCCACAGGGAAAACAATGACAGACATTTCCATGCACAGCTTCATTTCTTCTAGAATGTCCTTGTAAATAATAGACGAAATGTAAAGGTTACCAATATACAAGCTGCAGCCAAGTTAAAAAATACTCAGCGAGTGTGTAAATACTGAAGGTGAGTTAATTAATATTGTGAGAAGGTCACATTTAGACGTGTGCTGTCTTTTATGCTTTTAGTCTCGGATAAAAAATAACAACTGAACTGAGCAATGCAGCAAAAATCCAAACAAGTGCAATGGTGAAGAGAATGTATTAAAACTCACTCAAAGCCCGCAGGCGATGGACAATGTCATCACAGCTGTCTGGCACTAGCGCCACGGATTTAACACACTTAGTGACCCATTGGCCTTTACTTGTGTCTATGAGCAACTGTGTCTGAGTCTGACAGAAACTGTCGAGGTGAGCGAGGAGAGGAGGGTCGGCGCGGCACAGCAGGGAGAATTTCAACTCCAGACATTTACACTCAGTGAGGAGAACAGAAAGGTCAGGGGTCAAAGGGGAAAGTTCACTAACGGCGTGAGCACAAGCATACACAGTGGGGGTGTGCATATGTACCTGGACCGCTCGGCTAGAGCCTTCAGAAGGAAAGACAACAAGCTCTCGGCTCCACTGAGCAAAAGAAGCCGAGGAAAGTAGAAGAAACAGAGAAGAAAGTTAGCAGCTGCAGTTTACAGTGTCAAGCCGCACTGCAAACGGGGAAAAAAGCTTCATTAGCAGGTACAATAAATGCGAGCGATATTGGATGATTTGTCTAGAGGCTTTTTACGTAACGTGAAATAAAGGCTGAGGTGGAATAAACAAGGAAAGGAGGTGCTAACTGCATTACACGGCTTCTTTCATAACAGCTGGGGGAAAGCAGTTCAGCCGCACCATCAATCTAAGAAGTTTAACTGGAAACTTTCACTGAACAAAAGACATTAGTGAAGAGATGGAACTGAGAGAGTTTTATTCTGAGCACAATTACACACTTGCTGTCGAAATGTGGACAAAACAGAGACATCTACTGCTGTCAAATAAGTCAAATTATAATAATTACAGACGAACCCAAACTGAGCTTGTTGCATTTTAGATCAAAAACATTATTTACTGAACGGAGACAGCAAACGAAATGTGTCATTTGAATTTGAATGTAAGGAAGTATAATTAAAATAAGCTGATATTCAAATTCATATAACTGCAATTTGTAACTAAACTGAAATTTGATTAAATGAATATAGAACAGCAGATATAACAATACGACAGACAGACAGACAGACAGACAGATAGACAGATAGATAGATAGATAGATAGATAGATAGATAGATAGAAGGGCTGCACGATTATGACAAAAATCATAATTGTCGATTATTCCCTTGAAATTGTAATTGCGATTATTAATTATGATTATCACAATTTACATTGAATGATGTTTATACCATTGTTTGATGCAACTGCATGCCGTATTTTATATGAAAATAAATAAGCTGAAAACACTCTAACTGAAAAACTTTTAGTGCTTTTCAATAGTATTATGCCTCAAATGTCAACTATACATCGGACTGGTTTATTCTTTCAATTATAAAAAAAGTAAAAATATGAATGGTATTATAATGTTATTCTAAAACTAAAATTAAAACAATGGAAAACGCTTAAGATAAAATGTAGAAAGAAAAAACACATCTTAAGCGTGCAGAATAACATAAGTGGACTTTGAACGATTAATTGCCGCTTTGAACGATTACGACGAAAGATAGCTAGATGGATAGATAGATAGATAGATTGATTGATATGAGGTAAATTGGCCCCTTTTTGACCATCATCTCAATGTCAAAAGTGGTCAAATTGACCTAAATGCATCCAACATGAATGAATACCAGTCTTTTTCTCATTGACATCATCATGATCTAGAAATAAAAAGATCTAAAAAGATCTACACCATGACTCTCTAGAAGCAGAGCTAGAATATTAAAGGGAAAGCAGAGGTGGTTCAATCGCTTCCCTTCCAGGATCCGTTCAGAGTCCAGTGGCCAACACCGATCTTCTGTGTGGAACAGTACAGTCCACAGGGATCGAACATCAGCATACAGATCAATAATGAGAAGAGACACATGCCAAGTATATTACGTCTGCACGTTTACAGAGCTGATTTTGCACAGAACTCACTTCGATCAAGCCCTGTTAATCTACTGATGGTTCTTTCCAGGCCTTGGTGATACTCTGATCGATAGAGGAAAGATTCACTTTGATCTGTAATCTATTGCAGATGGTTTTTCGTCCTTGAAAACTGGAATTGCCTGATGATTGTGCCAGAGGAGAGATTAATTGGATAAAAAGAAGTGAGAGACCTTCACCGCTGGCTAAATTCAGCCTCGGAATAGATTGGTCTCTCCTGGCCTTTTAAACCAGACGCTTAATGAGTCACACTGGCACAAGCTTGGAAGGCAAGATTAAACTGAATCAAATCTAAGGCCCAACCTAATTGTTCGCATTAAGAAATTACAATACAACTCTTTTTAGACATAGGTTTACTTGAGTGCTTTACACGCTCTAGAGATTTCGAGGTCCTGAGTATGTGGTAATGGCAAATGGTAAATTAAATTAAATAACAAATAACTCTCAAATGAAGCGTCTTAATGTTGCTTTTAGTGGCCCAAACAATTAACTCCCGAATAAACCAATCATACCAGCAGATGCATCCCATTCCACACATCCACACACTCACCCACACTCGGTCTGAATCGGGGGCTCGTCCGGGATCGGTTTGTCATCGTACCTCCTACGGCTTTGTGTGTGCGCATCAGTGCTGGGCCCTGGCTCCTGGCTACTGTGGGGGACTGCCTGGGTTCTGGAAGGTTCTGGAGAGGACATGTGCTTGAAGCTGTGGGGTAAGGGGCTGCCGGAGTGGTGGGAGCCACTGGCCAGCGCACATGGAATAGAGGAACGTGAGACCCAACCATCATAACAACATGAAAATGACTTTCTGTAATGTTTAATTTAAGCACCGGTGGTTAGGTAAAGAAAGGAAATACTTTACAAATGTGCCCAGTGGCATTTTTAGGGAGTTTTCACACCTGGTTCATTTCAGGGTCAGAACTGAACGAATGAACATAAACAGGAGAGGACCGATGAGAGTGCAGTAGAGCTGCACGATTAATCGTTAAAAGATTGCGATCTCGATTCAAACACCCACGCGATCTTATTTCCAAATGACAACGATTCGTCTGTGTCTATTAAACCTTTGACAAAGTCATACCGGAACATTCAAATCACAGAGAGAGCCGTTATGTTTAGCTATGAAACAGCTTCACAGTCTTTTCAACCACACAGTATTATTTCTGTCTTACAATCATTCATATCACAGAAGTACTGGGATAAAAGTTTATAGTTCGGATGTCTATGGTAGCGATCAAAATGGAGCAAATCTACTTTTGAAATAGGGCTGGGCGATATAGCTAAAAAATTATCAATGATATAATGTTTCATATCGTTTGGTATCGATAATTATTGACATTTTTTATAACCTTTTTTAAAACAAAGAGCAATAGAAAAAAATGTTTACATTTAACCACTGTATTTTTTAATTAACTCAAACTACAAATATTTTTTTGTTTTAACAGTCAAAAACAAAATAAAAATTAAACAAATATCTAATTTCTAATGTTTTATATGCAGATTAAATAGGTTAAACTTTTGTCTTGTCTCCCGAGGCCACAGGAGGGCGAATGCAGCACATTAAATTGTCAAATTAAGGAAGTAACTGTCTATAAAAAAAATGTGCATTATGTCTAAAAGAACTCATATAAATCAAATATAATTTCGTAAATGGCATAAACAATTATGAACAAAACAGCATCACGTATTTATGCATTGCTTAATACAAAGAGCCGAATCGCCCATCACGGAGATTGCCTTTAAAAACATATGAGACGCAGTGAAAAGGAAAAAACCTCCACAAAAATGCACAACGTGTTTTCTAAAAGTTTAAACTGTTTTAACTTTGCATGGCTGTCTACATCTCTTGTGTGAGATGCGAGTGCAGCAGTCGTATTTGTCTGTCTAGAAAATGCGCTGAATATGACTTCTGTGTGAATAGCTTGGTTTCGGTTTTAACCTAATCAAGATCTTCCCCGCATTGAGCATCTATATTTCTCTAATATTTTGAATGAATAACGCAGCAACTGCGTGTCTCGTGGGCTAGACTTACAAAACATTAAACTACAACGTCACTTACATCATCATCACCGCATCTCGTGCTCCACTGATGACGCTCCCTGACGCACTCCTAACATTCAAATGCAAATGTTTATTTTAAATTCGACTAATATTCATTTTTTACTCACAATCTCCTCATCACAGGCAGGCACAGCACTCATGTTCGTGTTTGTGTGTGCTGCCTGCGTCACTCATAGCACGTGCATATATCGTGCACTATATCGAACATTTTTTATATTGTTATCGAAGAAGGTGTACCGTCGATAAATATCGATACTGTTTTATCGCCCAGGCCTATTTTGAAAGTAATTTTCTTTTCAAAATGGCACTTCAAATAACATTTGCTGATTTCAATGTTGATTACATTGTTTCGCCACAAGGAGATAACAAATGACTGTTAAAAACTTTATGTCATTGAATCATTCATTCAAGAGATTTGTTCAAAAACGCTGATTCATTCAGTAACAGAAAAAAGTGTCATTGAATCATTCATTCAAACTTTTTTTTTTAATTATTCAAATGAGTTAAACATTTTTAATAGAATGAGGCAATTAATATTTTGTCACAGCCTCTAGTAAATTACATTATTTTGCTTAGTTCAGAATTGTGGAAGAATCGTGATCTCTATTTGAAACAGAAAAATCGTGATTCTCAATTTATCCAGAATCGTGCAGCTCTAGAATGCAGTTTTACTCACACGTGACTTGCATAAACACATTTTGGTATGACTTACTGTAAAAGCAAGCCGAACCAAGAAGAAAATACAACACTGTAACAATGTAAGTCCTTGTTTTGGAGCAAAGCAAATGATCTACAGGTCTGAAAACACCTTTAAAGTGCCCCATTATGCCATTTCGAATATTGCCTTTCATGCAATGTGTAACATAGCTGTATGTGAATGTAAACAATCTGCAAAGTTATAAAGCCGAAAATGCACAATAAATAAAATTGATAAAAAATTTATCAATGATATAATGTTTCATATCGTTCGGTATCGATAATTATTGACATTTTTTATAACCTTTTTTAAAACAAAGAGCAATAGAAAAAAAAAAGGTTAAATTAAAACACTGTATTTTTAAATTAACCCAATTTATACTTATGACTCTAACTTCACTACATTTGAAAGACAAATATTGTACTTTTCACTCCACTACATTTCTATAAAAATCCTCAAAGTAGAAAGTCGTTAGCAGCTTTGAAAGTCAGTGGGTTTTTTTCTTCTCTAAAAACTGTATTTTTTTCAGACAGTTTATCAGTAATCACTCTTGGGGCTACATGAAGAGATTTCCCAGCATTTTTTGAACACTGACCAGCTGCAAATGTGATATTACAATGTCTAGAAACTTGGTATTACAAGCACTTCCTGTATCTGTTTGCCTCTTAAAGAAGCATCGCTTTATGTATCCCCAAATTGTATGTCGCTTTGGATAAAAGCGTCTGCAAAATGACTAAATGTAAATGTAAATAAAGTTGTTGTCTCCCAAAAGAGAGAATCGACTCTGAATCGAGTCATCAGTAATTCGAATCCCACTTCCGCGATGGGGTAACACATTTGCATAATGCCCGCCTATGTTCTACATTGGCCGGCTGCGAACAACTTGATCCACCCTCAAACACTGTAGCTTGTTCGTGTGGTTAACATCATGTTGAGAAGACGCTGTGTCCTACGCTGTGAAAGTAAATTTGTTTTATTTTCACTTCCGAAAGAATCAGTGGTTAAAATTTTTTTGTGTTACCGTCATTTTACTGACGACTGCTTCTCTTGGGGAGTTCAATGCGTGATTTACAAAACGCTTGCTCTTGAAAGATGGCTCATCACCCAGTTTATTTGGACCAGCTGGCTCCACTCAAATCACAAACTGTAAGTATGATAAATAATAGATGTTTATATTTTCTATCGAGCGTTCAAAATACGGAACTATGGCAATGGGTGTATCGTTTCCGACATGCGCTGTATGCAGTAGACCAATCACAACAGACTGGGCCATCTGACCAATCAGAGCAGAGAAGAGTAGGCTCACGGAAAGGAGGGGTTTAGAGAGAACGGCTTCGAACGAACAGTTTGAGAATCATTGGAAAATGTGGTGATATTAAATGCATATTTTGAGAAAGCGAAAGTGTTTTTTGAGCTTGCATGCATTTAAAGCTATTGTAGGAGACTCCAAAACAATATTATGAACCTTAAAAATTGCACAATAGGGGCACTTTAAAGTAACTAGATCAATAGCGATACAATGCAGCCGGGTTGTCTCAAAGAGACTTCTTACCATTTTTCTGCCTTTTATGTAACAGTCTATGCTTACAAGTGTTTAGTTTACATAAGAAGCTCTAATAATACTCCTTAAAGTTGTGTACTTTTGAAACCTCTCTTATCCATGCAGTTGAAGACAGCTGGTTCTGAAGAACATAAGAACACTCTGAATATAATAGAAGGTAATTTGACAATTTTGCTAATGATTTTCCTGAATTGCTCTGCAGTGCAAAACAAAACAGTTTTACTGTATGGATGGAAAATAACCCTATATGTCTACATTTAAGTGCAATACACAAAACCATCTATTTTTTCCCTTCAATAACATTTTTTTATTATCCTATGTTATCTCAATTACACAAATCCCACAAATTATTCTACATTGCAAATAATGACTTCAATGCAAATAATGACTTCAATGCAAATTAAGACAATGTAACTTTCTTTTCCATGATGTAAAAAAGGGATAGGATCTGCTACTTGGAAACAAGCTTAATTGACCTGGAATCACTGGAATTGTTTTTTCAGCTGTGCGTTTGGGGTCAGTAAGATTTTTTTTTGTTAAATAAATTAATACTTTTATTCAGAAAGGACGCATTAAACTGATCGAAAATGACAAAGACATTTAAAATAGGAAGATTTCTATTTCAAATAAATGCTGTTCTTTTGATTTTTCTATTCATCAAGCAATCCTGAAAAATAAGATGCATCACGTTTTCCACAAAAATCTGTAGCAGCACAACTGTTTTAAACACTGATAATAATAAGAAATGTTTCTTGAGCAGCAAATCATCATATTAGAATGATTTCTGAAGGATCATGTGACACTGAAGACTGGAGTAATGATGCTGAAAATTCAGCTTTGATCACAGCAATAAATTTCATTTTAACATTCAGTATATTCACATAGAAAACAGTTTTTGGAACTGTAATAATATTGTACAATATTAATGTTTTTACTGTATTTTTGATCAAATAAATGCAGCCTAAGTCAATGTTAGTCATTTAGATGTAAAATGACTGCAGACCTGTTTCTAAAAAGCAGCATTCCTCTCTCTCCAAGTGAATACACACAGCTGGATATGTAACATGTCAAAATAGGCAAAATACTTAAACACTTAAACAGCTGCACCCAATTAATTGTGTGTTTGTTTGTGTGTAACTGGAAGAATATGCACATATTTATAAACAATAATTGATGGCAGAGTGGGAAGTGTATGTATTCTGCTGTTAGCATTCCACGGTGGAAATCCAGCCAGCAGGCTAATCAATAATGTTGGCAAAAACATTATCTGAACATAATCACCCAGGAAATGCTCGATCCATTTAACCTCAAGATACAAATCTGACCTATTTATATTCTCATAAGCATCAGCTCTCTCTCTTTTGCTCACCTAGAATGAGATGAGTTCTCGTTCAGGTCTCCCATACTCCCGTCCACGGGCGCATGTCCGGCGGCCAGAGCCGCGGCGTAGCTCTGGGGAAGGTACAACCTGCCGTGGTCCTCCTCCGTGGACCCTTCTTCTGTCAGCTCCGGTGTCCACGGGTGTCCCGGATCAGATGCCCCGGGGCCCTGGAGCATGACGCGGGAAACAGACACACCGGCGACCCCCGGGGTCATGCTACAGGGCGCGGTGTCAATGCCGCTGTCTGTGGAGGCTCCTTTAATGTAGGTGAGACCCAGCATATCTGGATCCATCAGGTCCCCGGAGCCAAAGTGCTTCTCATCACTGTTACTGCTTGAGCCGTTGCTGGACAGAGTGTTACTGCTGGAGTGGCTGGAGTTCTTATCGCCGCCCTGCTGGAGGACGACAGAAAAACATATCAAGGAAACATTAATAATAGGGCCCTCTTTGGCAAGACATTTACTAAAGCCTGGCTCACTACAGGAGTTTTAAAATCCTAACCAATTATGAAATCTGGTTGCAGCACACACATAAGGAGAATCTTTGCAGACTATCTTCCCTCGAATGCACACACTACAAGATTTGCAGCAGCAGCTGTTTTGTGGACGCGCATTGGCTATTGTGAAAGTACTGACGTAGTCATATAGCCGTCATCATCCCGATTTAAATCCTAAATATCAAACATGTTTGATATGATGGGGACGGCCCCGATTTGTGTGCGAGCACATCGGGAGTTGCAAGATTTGATCTGTGAACGCCTCACATTACCAGATAATCAGTGCCGAACATCCCAATAGGGTCTGGCTGCAGACATGCACTTGCATTTTCAGACTTGCACTCTCAGACACCTGCACTTCCGCAAGTGATGTCACTTGCAGTCTTTTTTTATTTTATTTAAAGCTGCAGTCCGTAACTTTTTTGGGTTAAAAATGATCCGAAATCAATATTTGAGCAAGTACATAACCAGCCAGTGTTCAAAACTATCGCCTTACTTTAGCCAGATTCACAACGGTTAGCTTATAATAATGTTTTCTAATTTGAGTGGTACGGGTAGGTTTTCGCGGGAAATTCGAGCATGCCGCTGCATCATTACGTCACTTCTGTTAACATAAAGAAGTTGTCCCGGCTACTAGGCTATCGCATGTGAGGATCCTGCAGGTGGTGGATCGTTTATAGCCTTTTCTCACAGCAGCTGGAATAATTAAATGTATCATTTTGATGGCGGATTGTAATCCAGAAAGGATTATTTGTTTAACACATGTGAATGAAATTAAATTATACTCCAGTTTTAAATGTGCACAAATGATTACAGATAGCCTGGGATTACACAAGATTTGTATTTTAAAGACCAGTTCGAAGGGAGCATAATTTGCTTTTTGGGTTAAAAGAATTTCTTAATATGAAATTCGAATGGTATGACAAGAGATTAGACTGAACAGAAATTTAAATCTACACGCTAAAACACACTATACTCATAGGCACACAATGCTGATGTTGTTAACATGAATAATTTGAGAATAAAGTATAACAATAATAATCATTTGCATGGTTTGATGTGATATGAGCTAACCGATCTTTAGATTAAATCACCATTGGTAGCGAGATTTATGGTAATGCTTTTTTCCTCAGTTGGTCAGAACAAACATGGCAGACTTGTTACTTACTTGTTCAGATGGCAATATACGGTGAAAATGGGAAGCAAAATCTGACAGGGTAGCACAAATCGTCAGAACACCGGCGCACAACCCGAAGATAATTTCGCAAACAGCTGCAATTGCAGGTTTTCTAACAGAGATGGCGACAAAGAACCAAAACTTACAGACTGTAGCTTTAATTTATTCATTATTATTTTTTAAATTTAATCTATCAACATTTTACACAGGTAGCCAGGTGGTGAAGACTAGAAAAAAGAAACTAAATCACAAAGTCACTTGCACTCTCTGCTACCTGCGACATCACTTGCAATCGACACGAATCGTGCGTGTTGCCAATGGAGACAAGATGCTGTGGTGGTTAAACGATTACAACTAATTTAGTACTATAACATACAGGGTCCTGCAAGTCATCTGTAGGAGAAAAAGGCAAGACCCGCAAATCCGTGGCCATAGAACAGCAGAATATGAACGCAATGCGCAAAGTCTCTCATTAAGCGTTTTTAAACCTCCCGTAGAAAACCATAAACACTTAATATGGCTTAATGTATTAAGATAGTGCTATTGTGCTAAGTGATGTCAGTTGCGGAAGTGCAGGTGTCTGAGAGTGCAAGTCTGAAAATGCAAGTGCATGTCTGCAACCAGACCCTTCTCTGAACATCGGGACCGATCGAGGTGATCGGCAAGATTTTTGCTCCGATTCTCGGAAGGGGGAAATCGGGGCTAAATCGGGCTAAAAATCCTGTAGTGTGAGCCAGGCTTTAGGCATGCTTGCTATCTTTTTAAGCAACAACCTAGCAACCATCTAACAATAACTAGTTATATATAATAAAAATATATGAAATCTATAAATATGAAAAAATATAGAAAAACATATAGAAAATATAATAAACAAACAAATAAATAAATCTATCTGCTAGGAGGACGAAAGAAAGGTAAACATATCAAAGAAACATTAATAACAGGGACATTTTTTGGCAACACATTTGCTATGGCATGTTTATATTTAAAAATGAAAAGGAATACAAATTAATTAATCTATTAAAAAAGTAATAATTCTACAGCAACAGCACTGCTTTATTTTTGGGTGGACAAGAAACACTATTATTTTCTTAAAAAAAAAACTAATATAAATACATTTAAAAAACAAATAAATAAATAAATACATACAAAATACAAATAATTAAAAATAAATTAACATAAAAAACAATAATACTCTAGCAACTGGCAACTATATGAAGAGCTTGGTTCCAAAACGCGATAAACGCCATTAAAAAAAAAAAAAAAAAAAAGAGTTTCCGCAAAAATCAGTATTGTTTTTTATTCAAATAAATCAATTTTACATTTTACGCAAAATGCGATATCCGCCTTGTTATTCTGTCATGTTTTCTCCCTTTTTTTCCAAACCGCGACAAACGCCAGTCTCCCTTCTCTGCAGAATGCGATATATCCGCTCAACCAATCACAGCGCACCATTCCACGCACTGTAAACAGTAACAACCAATCACAGCGCACCATTCCACGCACTCTAGACAGTAATGGCGATGCTTTGAATACACATATATATATACATACACACATATATATATACACACACACACACACACACACATACACACATATATATATATATATATATATATAATACTAACAAAATAAAAATAAATGTAATAAAATATACATAAAATATATAAAGAAAAATACAAATGATAAATATATACTTATGAGATAAAACTTACACTGCCAGCATAAGTACCAAAGCTCAATATTTCAAAACACATTCACTAACCGTTTAGATGTTGGTTTAAATACTATACAAAGGAAACAAAAAAGTAGCTCATATTGCAACACACAATACATATCATCCCATTGTCTACGTGACATTTTGTGCATGCTTGCATATTTTATGATCTATAATTCTAATTAGCAGATGGAAAACAGGCCGTATCTGCTGTCATATTCTTTGTCATGTGACGCCTTCTTTCGTCCAAACTAATATGAAAGTGAAATGAATGAAAGTGACGTGACATGTGGCCAAGTATGGTTACCCATACTAGGAATTAGTGCTCTGCATTTATCCCATCCAAAGTGCACACACACAGTAGTGAACACACACACACCGTGAACACACACCCGGAGCACCAAATATCATGGCAATTTAAATGTACCGCTGCACACTGCAAAGACCTGCAAAACTAATTACTGTGAGCTGATGCATAATTCTGTGACTGGTAATGTATGCAAATATGAGCTGTATTCATTAATTAGTGCGTAGACAATAGGCGTAATAAATCAAGAGAGCAGAGCCATGTACATCTCCCAGCAGAGACGGACATCAGCATTTTACACAATGCAACAGACATTAGAGACCATTCAGAGTTGAAAAGGTTTGTAAGTTATTGATATAGATGGTAGAAGGCAAACACACAATAACAAACATAATTAAGAGATTGATCCTGACATTAAGCCTGCTTTTATACAGACTGCCAGCAAATGATCCAACAACACACTCATTAATGCAGCTGCAAAACTCACTCCACTTAACGTGGATAACGAGACCGTCCTTTAATCTTTCATGGTTTTCCGTATTTGTTTAAAAGGCTGTACAGATAAAAACCACCTATAGCTCTTCATTACAGACATACAAATCATATTCTGTAGATTAAACATTCTCAGGGTCTTAAAGCGTTCAGAGCAACTGAGAAAATCATTCGAGAATAGGGCTGGGTTTTGACACAAATTTCAAGATTCAATTCGATTCTCATTCACAAGCTTGCGATTCGATTCGATTACCAATTCGATTCGATTCAATATCGATTATTTTGGATATATATCAGGTACAGTACTTGCCAAATTTTCTCAAGGAAAAAAATCTCAACTAATGCTATAAAATATAGGCTACATGAGAGTCAGTTGGAACAACATTACTATAATATTGAAGTTTTTACAATAATAAAGTTACAGTTACATATTAATATTTCTACTTCAATTAGTTTTTTTGAAATATAAACATTTAAATGGTGGCTGTCATAAAAACTTGATGGATTTATTCAAACATAAATTAAACATTGAAGAACAGTAAAAATTATAATGAATATGTTATATGGTGCATATATTTAGCAAAATGCCCCTCTCTACAGTTTATTTTTCTAGCTTACTAACGAGTTTATGGTCACTGAATATGTTTTTCTGAGGTAAATTTGACGTTACGTTACATTGTTTACAAGACGTTATATTGACGTCTTTGTGCGGCTGAAACACTGATTGAGCGATTACATGAGAGAGGTTACGGTTTGTAAAGTTGTACTCTTTCTTTTAACTTGCCTTCAGATGTTTAGTCATGTTTATTTTGTGCTGAAACTGGTATTAATGTGGAGGAGATGATCGGATCACGTGCGCTATGTGCTACAGCGATCTGTCACTCCACATTAAACAGCGCCAAAACGGCATTTATTGTTTAAATACTGCAATACAATGGACAGAATTTGAAATCTGAGACTTTCTTTTTATATGAAAAGTACCAAAGCACAATGCTTATTGCTATGTATTGGATGGGAAGTACCCTTTAAATGTTCCGTCCATTAACTGAAAACAGGCTAGACTAATCGATTCTTGGGATTTAGGAATCGATATCGTTCCGTAAAAATGAGAATCGATTAATATCGAGATATCTATATTTTTTACCCAGCCCTATTAGAGAACATAGCAATGAACTTAAGTTAATTTCAACAGCATGATTTTCAGTAAAATGTGGTATAAAACTGATTGGATATGACACTTAACATGGGCTGGAATGAATTAAGACAATATCTGCTGATTTCTTTAATGGAAATTGTTCAATTACGAAGTAACGTGATTAAAAACTGCAGTGTTTGCACATGCTCTTCACAGTCACTGAAAGAGAAAAGCCTCATTTAAAAGAAGTGATAACATTAGTGTAAGTGAAACAAAGTAATTAACATTAATTTACCTTGGAACAAATGAAGATGATCTTACTAATAATATATGTTTTCAGTCGGGAACGAGGATGACACGTGGTTTAATTGCAAAAAGGGGGAAAAAAAGTCTAACGTGAACTGACAACCTTTTACAGCATATTTGGATAATTCCTATAAAATGATCCTCCATAAACTCAAATGAAAAAAGACAAATTCTAATTGTTGTAAATTCTACAACAGATTCTAAGTCGTGATTGGTCAGTAACATTTTTAGGCGGGGCTCAGTGAAGGAAGTAAATGCAAATGCAAGCGCAAAGACGGCAACAAAATTATGATGCTTTATTTTTTTTTATATCATTCATTACTGATAAAATATAGATCATTAAAAATAATAAAAGACATTTAAATTTTATATATTTATTTCATTACAGTATTTCATTCCATACTGAAAAGTATAGATATTTTAGTGAATATTTTTCTGCACTAGATTATTTATTTTTTGCTTATTAGAGCATCTCTGTTAACTAAAGCCAGATTCATTAGTGGAGATTCTACAAATGTAAATTTCACTTCAGTCACTTACAGTATGAAGATCCTTTGAGAAATTACGCTCACTAGGTTTGGAAGAGAGCTTCTATCTACACTATATCTACAGTACAGGAGCCTGTTGTTTCTGCGCTAAATGACTAATTTACTTTCAGCTGGATGCCGGTGGTCAGATGCTATTACAGGAACAGGCAGTGTGAGATATTGGGTAAAACTCACATTGAAGGTGAGAGGGAGAGAGACAGACGAATGCGAGTGTGTCCCTGATAACAGCACCAAGGGCAGACTGACCTTATCGGCATTCATTCATCACACTGCACACACATGCACACTGACAGCAGCACTAGCTGCCTCATGTGTGTTTGTCATATAAAGGCTTTCAGCGAACGCAGCAACACCCTAAAGACGAGTCGGAGAACTTTCCCAAGCAGAGGAAGCCCATGTTTCCACTTATGCAACGTGATTATATGCGTCATATGTAAAGTGTAAATCCGGCTCACCACATTTAAACACATTCTGACACTGTAGGGAATCCCCATATTATGAATTAGTCTGGGATTTATAAACATACAGTTGCATATATAAACAAATGCCTCCTGCTGGCTAGCCACCAACCAACTGAATTATAAATAAAGCACATGGTTTATTTTGTCAGCGCTCTTCTGTCCTTTAAATGAACCGGACCTCATAAGCTCCTATACGGCTGTGTGTAGGACAAGCAAGATTTTGCCAAGTAGGATATGCTTCTGAATCCATATCCTTGGTCCAGAATGACTACCAAACAATACGATTTTAAGGGTTTGAATTGTGGCTTAAATCAGATTCTCATCAATCTATTATTTCATACTGATTTTTGGCAATGGTCCCGCAACCAATGATTTATACAATACAAAACAAGCATTAAAATTTTTAGGTGAATTAACCCCATCCACAACTGTTTTTTTTTCTTTCCTCAGCCTTGGAAAACCTGGATATATGAGGCGGCCTAGTTTAAAAAACAAAGTGATTTCTAGCAGGGCTGCACGATATATCGTTTCAGCATCGTTATCGCGATGTGCGCATCCGCGATAGTCACATCGCAGGACATGCGATGTTTAGTATACTGATCGTTATTATTTATACTGATCGTTTTCTTTGCTCACACACAGACACCGTCAGCTAGGGCTGTGCAATTAATCGAAAAACAGTTTTGATTTCGATCTCCAACGATTATGAAAATACAGTAATCGAGATAAAACGATTATTGCGGCCCATTCCTTTTACAGCGCTATGCTTTCGTTCCTCCATAAAAGCCCAATTTCACGTGCAAATCAGTAAAATCATGTAACGTGACTTTTGCAAAATGGGACGTGCTTGATTTATAGAAGTGTATTTATTCATGTTTTTAAAAGCGTGAAAGAGAACTCGCGCTGCTCCTCAGGAAGATATATGCGCTCAGAGACGGAACTGAACACGGACATGTAAAGTCATCTTTTAGCTCAAGGTGCGCGCCTAAATATTCAAATACATGCAAAAATGTGTCAAAATTAAGCGCTTAGAGATTATTCATGTATACCTTTGTCGGTCATGTATTAAATGAACATAAAGAGTTGATAATGAAAATACGCGCAAAACGGTAAATTGAATCCGTGTGGCTCTTAAAGTGACAGCGGGCTATATTCCTGCTGCGACTGTGTGCTTAATATTAATCAAACAACAAAAGACAAATTCAAAATCACACACTGCTCTTGAGTGAAGGACTTTTGTAGCTTTAATAAGAAACAAAACAAGTTTAATTCTTACAGTCAAGACTATGTTTTATTTTACATTTGATTATTAATTTCTGTAGTAGGCTGTAAACTGCTTGAGACTTGCATAAAAAAGTGAGTAACCTCACAGTTTGTTTCATTTGTATCTTTTTATTCTATTGTATTTGTCCTTTGCTTTTTTATTACTGACAGTTTAATTATTTTCAATAATTTTGAGGACTTTTTGTTTGTTTGAAATTTCGCTGGTCTCTACAATGTAGATGTCATAGCAACCTTATTTACAGGAAATATACATTTGATATATATCACTATCTTTAAATAAATCACTCATATAAAGTTTTGGTCATATGGCCCACTCATAATCGCGTTAAATAATCGTGATTACAATATTGACCAAAATAATCGTGATTATGATTTTTGCCATAATTGAGCAGCCCTACCATCAGCTGTCGTGTCTGTAGCGTCTGTCTACACTGGACGCGACAAAGCATTGCAAATCATTTGAACTTTGTGTCAGTACGTCATAAATAGAACGAGGCATCAGTTTACTGTCGGGATTTGTCGTGTCGCGCCGTGCCGCATCCAGTGTAGACAGCGTCACTGATTATAATGAGTCCTTCTGTATTTTGTCGCGTCGGTGAGAGCCACACAGATGCACGTGAACACTGAATTCCGTTCACTTCCGCGTCTATTTGTGCCTGTAATGACACATACGTGCAAAATTATGTCAAAATGCATGTCTCTGCAAGTATCCTTGTAAACGCAGTTGGTTATGGCTTAGGTGAAGGTAAACAACTTTCTGTGTCATGAATGTTTACGAAACCTTTAACCAAAACAATAAATGAAATAAAATAAAAGTAAAATAAAGTAAAATATTAAAACAAAACAAAATATCTATTTTTTTTTTATTTCAACTAGTTTCCAAGGCAATACTTCTAATTTTTCATTTAGTTTAACTTGCAGTACTAACATAATTCAAACTAAAACTGAAATAAAAAACAATAAAAAATAGCTAATAAAAAATAGCCAATAAAAATGACAAAGACAGCAAAATTGCTAAAGTTTTAAGTAAAATTAAAATGAAAATCTGGAAATACAAAAAATAAAAACTAAATATTCAAATCTTAAAATATTTAGAAAACATTATCATAATTATACTCTTTATAAAAAATGCCCATGCCGTTTTAAGATTTTATTAATTTACATGACTTTTCCAGTACTAGAAATCATCTTTTTTCATTTTTATTAGGCTGCCTCATGTTTTCCAAGACAAATAAAGTTGGCTGTTAAGAGGGTTAATTCACAAAAAGTATTTTTTATTTTTAGCTGTTTTAGCTTATTTTAATTCTTGTATTTTATTATTATAAATCATTGGTTGAGGAAATCTGCCATAAAATCTTTGTTTTTTGTCTTCGTTGTCTTTTATTATACTGGCTTTGTATTTTTTGGTTAGTTTTTTTTACTGTCTGTACTTTTTGTGTGTATCTTTTAACTTTATAATTTTCATATGTATGTAAAGCGCTTATGCTACTTTTAAAGGCGCTATATAAAATAACGTTTATTATTATTATTATGAAATGATAGGTTGAGAACTTTATAGACATATTAAATAAATAAAAAACTAATAAAAATGATAAACAACAAAAATTGCTAAAACTTTAACTAAAAGCGAAATGATGACGGAAAATACAAAAAT
>NW_015552639.1:158304-173218 GCF_001515605.1 Sinocyclocheilus anshuiensis
ATGACATTGCTCAGAATCTCTACCTGATAAAATATGATTCTAATTAGAAAATATTATCATAATTATTGGCATAAATAGAAAAATGAGCATTCATAACTTTTCCAGTACTAGAAATTAGGGCTGCACGATATTGGAAAAAACTCACATTGCGATATTTTGTTTTTCTGCTATATATATATTGCGATATTAAAAAAAAAAAATCACCAGATGATTTTATATTTTTCAAGTAAGTCTAACAGTATTCAGGTACAGAAATTGAATAATCAAATGTAAAATAACACTGCATAGTCTTCACTGTATAGCCTAAACCAAATCTAATAAATCTGTTAAATTTACATTTAGTCATTTTGCAGACGCTTTCATCCAAAGCGACTTACAATTGGGGAATACATAAAGCGATTCATCTTAAAGAGGCAAACAGTCACAGGAAGTGCTTGTAATACCAAGTTTCAGGCATTGTTCAAATAAGTACAAGCTAGAAAGGGAAGGAATAAATAAAGAGAAAGACAAAGTTTATTTATTTATTTATTTATTTTTCTCTGTGTTTTGTTTTATTAACTATAATAAGAAATTCTGAGTAAAATATTATTTAAAAATACTTACCCAAAATTGAAATTTCCAATATTTAATTTGAAATATAATCATTTTGTTACCTATTTTAATCTATAGATACTCCTTGCTTTCTATAAAAAAAAAAAAAAAAAAACTTTAATTACAGAAGATGTGCCAGAGGAAACTTGAGGGCCACTGGAGGGCCTTGGAGTTAAAAAGCTTGTAAATCACGGTTTTAAAGACATTTAATGGTTGGGCTTATGTATGGTTCTTGGCATCACTTCTACTCCACAGGAGTGTTAAATGTGGGAATAGTCTTACCCGCGTCAACTTGTTTGGTGAATCCTTGCCTCTTTCCTTCAAGGAATTGAGGATCTTTGTGGAAGGGACGTGCCACTTCGCCTCTGTGAAGAAACAGACTGAAGGATAAACATGGAGATTCCCAGAACATCTGACTGTCTAACATGGTTTCTAGCCGCTCCAAACTGGTCTGTAGATGGTGCAAACTGGTCTAGATGACTAGTCTTGAGGCTGGTAGACTTCCTTAGACCAACTACTAATCACCTTCAATATTCTAAAAACCAGACTGACTACAATAACTCGAGCTGCATGGAATAAAAAAATACAGTAACTGAGATTTTTCTGATAAAAATTGTATTTGTAATTTAAAATGCAAAAAACAAAACAAAACAAAAAATGTGTAGGGCTGCACAATTTGTCCCAAAAATAGTGATTCAATATTAATATGACTATGTAAAAAATAAAATAAAATAATAATAATAAGAATTATTATTATTATTTACTACTACTACTACTACTACTACTACAAGATTAAAAAATATTAAATGAAAAATATTACTATTCCCTGTAAAATAAAAAAACAAGTATGTTTAAAAAAGCTACAAGCCTGCTGTGTTTGTATGTAGGGTTACACAAAATGGCCCAAAATATTGTGATATATATATATATATTTATTTATTTATTTATTAATTGGTCTACAGAATAAATAACAATAATAATAATAGATAAAATATTAAACAAAATAAGAAATATTACAATTTAGTGTAAAATATAAACAAGTATTTAATAAAAATATAACAATACTATTATTATTATTATTATTTTATTGTACAGTACAATTGTAAAATTACAATTAAATACAAATTGTTAGTGTTTCTGGCTGTCTTAATTTCTTCATCTTTAAATGTTAAACCATCAAGTTTCTATTTTTTATAACAAGTTTGTGTGGTTTTATTCAGATGAATCAAGCAGCCCTAAAAATAACCTGTTTTTTTTTTTTCTTCTTCCCAGCATGTTACCACGTAATAATCTGCAGTATCCTTTCAGTGCAGTGGCTAATGTCTGTCTGCGCTTCAGTGTTGGGAAGGATCTGCGTGAAGCTGTGGATGTGTGAATGGCACCTGCAGAGCGTGTCCTCTCCAGCGTCGGCTCTCTCTCCCGCGGCATCTCCCCGTCTCCCAGCATGCCCTGGGCTTCAGCCGAGCGCTCGTGGAGCACAGGAGACTGACACCTGCGGACGAGACCAGCTAGAGCTCAGACTCAGGGGAACGGCCGAAATGACTTCGATCAGTCAAATGAGGATGATGAAAAGAGTTTTTTCTGGGATATGCAGAAATCTGCTTTCGTTGCAGTGCACAGATGTAGAGTTGGATTAAAACACCTCAAAGTCGCCACGTTTGAGGACACGCTAAAAAAACGTCCAGCCTTAATGGGATTGGTTATAGAAAAACATGGGTTATTAATAAGAATTCAACAAAGTCTGGTAATGAAATGTGTGAAGATCCTGTGGCTCACGTCTGCAGATGTTTATAGTTTTTGTCAATGCTGGACGAGACGTGTGACTTAAAGGGGTCATATGATGCTGCTAAAAAGAACATTATTTTGTGTATTTGGTGTAATGAAATGTGCCACATGTCACGTCACTTCACTTCACTTTAAAAAAATCATTCTGATCCTAAACTTTTGACCGGTAGTGTATATATTTATTGATGTATTTATTTTATTTGAGTTTTCCATTGGACCAACACATTAATACTAAATTAAACTAATAAACAAACCAAATTATTACTAAATAAATACTAAAAGAATAGCCTACTTGATAATGAAAATGATCAATGTAATCGTATTAACTGTATGTGTGTCATACGTCCAGCAGAATGAGTTTGTGTTACCCGTCGTATCCCGGCTGCTGGTTCCAGCTGGCGCTTGCGCAGGGTCCCGGGTCGCTGGAGGACGACTGGTTACTGGGTGAGCTGCGGTAGTGTTGGGACGCATCTCCTTTACTGCAGGACGAGATCTGAGGCTTCTCAACATCCTGAATGCTCCTGCAGCGAGAGGAACACACATTCTGAACAAACCGCGGATCAGAGAGGCAAGACAGCAGCGTCAGGTGACTGATCTGATTCACAGGAGTGTCTCCAATCAGACCCAGAAGCAGCTAATGCGCAGGAGACTGTGTGCGACATTCAGCATTGCTTGGTCTACCATGACATTCTCATCAACGTTGAGGAAAAGAGAAAGAAATGATCAAATAAAATAAAGAGGCATGGATAATTAGGCAACACACAGTCTCTTAACTGTTGCAAGCATCAATAATAATAATAATAATAATAATACATTTTATTCCATATTACACCTTTAAATGCAGCTTCTCAAGCCGCTTTACAAAGAAATAAGCAATATAAAAAAAAAAAGTTAAAAAAAAGAAAAAAAGAATGAACAAGCAAATTAAGACTATGACTAAGACTACAATTATTAATATTATATTTACTTCTACTATTATTATTATTTAATGTTATTGGCTGATTCATTAATTTAATTACTAATTGGACCAATACATTAAAATACTAAATAATACTTGATCATAATTAGGGTTGAAAAGGGGTGGAAAATTTCCGGAAACTTTCTAAAAGTCCCTGGAATATTCCAAAAAATCCTGGAAAGTTTCCAAAATTTCTGGAATATAAATTTACTGGACATTTTCCACCTTTTTGCAACCCTAATCATAATTATCATATATAATTTTAGAAATGTATTTATATTCATTAAATGATTAATTAGGTCAGTACATTAATAATAAATTAAATAAACTAAATTAAACTAAACAAGCAAACAAAAGTAATACTAAGTAAACACTCAAAATATTTGATAATAAAATGTTCAATATAATCTTATTAATAACTTTAACCTAAACTAATACTAACCGAATACTGAATGATATGATAAAAATGATCAATACAACTTTATTAACTGATTCATTGACTGGTTTATATGAACTGAATTATTAATTGGACCAATACATTACTAATAAATAAAATTAGAATATATACATGAAATGAATATTAAATACTGAATAATACTTGACTGTCAGTATCATTTTAATTAATTTGACTGATTGATTTATATTAACTGAAGTATTTATTGGACCAATACATTAATACTAAATTAAATTATAATAAATAAACTTAATATTAATATTGATCATAAAAATGATCAATATAATCGTATTAATATCTTTAGCCTGACATCAATAACAGTTTAAAACTTATTTAAACCTTGTTTTCTGCTAAATATGTTATTGCAATTAACCTTTTCCTGTATTTATTTGACATGTGGGCGAATGTGCATCTGGGTTTTACAGAAGATACGCACAGTATGCATCCTACAAATATAGTAAGATTACTATAGTAACATGCTATTTTGAACGTAACTGCAGTCCAGTCTATTCAATTGCACGTCCCCTCGTAAAAAGTAAAAAACATCTGATATTCCTGTTTTTTTGCTTCCTCTCGGCCGTCAGCTGCAGCAGATCTCATTCTCCATGCATACATCTCACACACCTTCCAGAACCGCAAAATACGAGGAAGAGAACTGCATGAAGGTGATTTCAGCTCGCCGACGTCAGTCTGAAGTCACAATGCACAGACCAGAATGCACTAATGACAGGGTTACTTTGAGCACCAACAATGCCTCTGGACAATATGCATGCTAGTATATTAACACATCACTGTGACAGATGCAGAAATGTCCTTTAACGCCTGTAAATATCTTACATTCATGCATGCAACCCAATTATTCAAAGGGACTTTTCATTGCATTCAAGGTAAACATTTAATCACTTCATGCATTTGAAAATGTGAGAGGTGTTTGCATGTGTGTTTTTAGTGTTAGTATTAGTGCATCACTAATAAGAGGGTAAGAGAGTCCAGTGGTGTGGCATTACACAGCTCTCTCCACATGCCGTCTCATAGAGGAGCTGGAAAGGTCATCAACACCGCGAGGAACAAATGACCACATTATAACAAACCATATTTGAAAGGCATATCGCCTGCATACCAAATACAGGAAGATGAATTTATGATCTGGGTCAGTAAGTTTGCCAGGAACACCGGAAATGCAACACAACACTTTCCAGCAGAATGTAAATTGTCAGTGCATGCTGAAACTGAAAATGCTGCATGACAATATATTTCACATATTTGTTGTTTTGTCACATATTTGAATAAATGTTCCCTTTATGTGAATCAGGTTTGTGCACTGCAAAAAAATCTTAATGAGTATGTTTGTCTTATTTTGCAGTTAAAATATCTTAAATCCTTAAAATCAAATGTATTTCTTCAAGAAGCAATTCTGCAAACAACTTCACTATATTTTCCAAAAGGAAATTATGTTTTCAAGCTCTAAAAATGAACACACTCTATAATGGTAGGCAGGATTTTGGAATGTTTTTTAAAGTCTCTTCTGCGCAGCAAGGCTGCATTTGATCAAAATACAGTAAAAACAGCAATATTGTGAAATATTACTACAATTTAAAATAACTATTTTAATATATTTATTTCACATATTGAATCTTTTTTCCCTTTACGTGAACAAGGGTTTTGCACAGCAAAAAATTCTTAATGAGTATTTTTGCTTTGTTTTCCAGTTAAAATGTCTAAAAATAAAATACATTTACTCAAGCAATTTTGCATTCAATTTTAAGATTTAAGATTTTTCATAGACTGTTTCTTGAAAATAAGTGTATTTTGTCTTACTGCACTGGTAGATTCTTTTTTTCCAGTTTTAATATTTTTTTATTCCGTTTGAAATCATGAAATTTGTACAATTTAATGTCAATTATAATTATAATTTAATAAAATTATATTAAAAGTAATTAAAAGTAGTCAGTTGAATTCGTAAATCTGTTAATGTGATTTTATTTTAATCAAATTCAAATTATATTATTTTTGGCAAACACACAAAAAATGCAGACTTCATATACAGTTGTGCTCAAAATTATTCATCCCCTTGGTAAATATGATCAAAGAAGGCTGTGAAAATTAATCTGTATCATCAATCCTTTAGATATTTTATTTTAAAAATTTACTAAAATCTAACCTTTCATTTGGAGAATAAGAATTTAAAATGGGAGAGAAATCTCATTATGAAATAAATGTTTTTCTCTAATACACATTGGTCACAATTAATCATTCCCTTTTATCCAATACTTTTTGCAACCACCTTTTGCCAAGAGAACAGCTCTGAGTCTTCACCTATATTGCCTGAAGAGTTTAGAGAACATCTGACAAGAGATCGGAGACCATTCCTTCATCCAGAATCTCTCCAGACCCTTCAGATTCACAGCTGCATGTTGATGCTTCTCCTCTTCAGTTCACCACACTCTTCTTCTATAGGGTTCAGCTCGGGGAACTGGGTTGGCCAGGGCAGAAGCTTGGTTTTGTTCTCAGTGACCCATTTTTATTTTGAGTTTGATGTTTGTTTGTGGATCATTGTCCTGTTGGAAGATCCAACCATGGCCCATTATAAGATTTCTAGCATGGACAGTCAGTTTTACATTTTTTATCCATTGGTATTTTATAGAATCCATTATGCCATCTAGCTGAACAAGATATCCAGGATCTCCGGCAGAAAAATAGGCCCACAACATTAAAGATCCAGCAGTATATATCATTGTACACATGGTACTTTTTTATCCCTGTGTGCACCAAACCCATCTTGAGTGTTTTAATTAAATTTTTTTTTGTTTAGTTTCATCTCACCATTGAACCCAGTTCCGTTTAAAGTTCCAGTCGTGTCTAGCAAATAAATATGCTGGAGGTGGTTTTTGGGTGAGAGCATTTTCTTCTCTAGTTTTTTCTTGAAACCCTCCCAAACAACATTGTTTTTGAGGCTTTCTGACCCCAAGACTCAGCTATTTTCTGCAGTTCTCCAGCTGTGATCCACTCAAACTCTCCTCCTCACCTTGCATTAGGACGATATAGACACACGTCCTCTTACTGTATTAGAGAAAAATATTTATTTCATAATGTGATTTTCCCCCACTTTCACTTTTATTTTTTTATATTTTTGAACGAAAGATCAAGTGGATAAACAATGCGGATTTATTTTCACAGCCTTCTTTGATCATATTTACCAAGGGTATGAATAATTTTGAGCACAACTGTATAAATATCAGTCTTTTTTGCACTAGTCTATATCATGATTTAAATATTCTGATTTATTCATCCAAAATTTGTCAAATTCGGTGACATTCTGCATTACTGTAAATTCCATTTTTATATTACTGGATTTTGCAATTCCATCTGCGTCATGGAAATCATAGAGCTCCACACATAAAATGTCAGAAAAGACACAATAAAAAGTTTCATCATGTCTTCATCCTACTGTATTTTTGCGCACTCTAACACCCTGAGATCTGGTTGATTCAGGAAGGCGATGGATTCACAGTTACACTCATCCAACTGACATTGAGAAAAACGCAAAAGCATGCATCTGAAACGGATGCGATACCTGGGTCCATCCGGCAGCTTCCTGTCGAAAGAGGTGCTGCGTGGGATGGCGGTCTGAGCGTGCTGGAGGATCTGCTGGCACGACATGCGATCGGGAAGAGGCTGGCCGCTGGTGGGCACACGGTGCCAGGTGGTGTTTCTCTTGAAGGGCGTCTTGTACTCGCAGGGCGTTCCTTCACTGTCCAACTTATACTCCACCATGGGGATGCGGTAGAGCTCTGAACATCCCCTGAGAGACACAGAGAGCAGAAAAAACGTCAACGGACATTAAGAAGATGCTTTGTTTTTTTTGGAATAACATGCACTGATAAAAACATCACAATAATCCACAAGTAATCCACACCACTCCAGTCCATCAACTAACATCTTGTGAACCAAAACCTGTGTTTGTAAGAAACAAATCTGTCATTAAGATGTTTTTAACTTCAAACTGTTGCTTCCAGCTAAAATACGAGTCCATAATACATAATAATGCTTCCTCCGGTGAAAAAGTACATCCCCTGTTGTTCTCTCATATCATAATCCACTGACATTTTTGTTTAGAATTGTTTTGGACTGTTTTTGCTTGTAAACATTATTTGATCTGTGTATATTTTTCTCCTGACTCAGATGAGACAACTTTGTTAATTGATGGACTGGAATCGTGTGGATTACCGTGCTTGATCTGTGCAGATTTCTCTCCTGATTCAGACCAGACTGCTTTATCACTGGAAGAAACATTATTATGGATAGAGGACTCATATTTTACTTCAAAACGTCTTAATGATGGATTTGTTTCTTACAAACACGGAGCTTTTGGCTTCTCAAGACATTAACTGATGGACTGGAGTGGTGTGGATTACTTGTGGATTATTGTGATGTTTTTATCAGCTGTTTGGACTCTCATTCTGACGGCACCCATTCACTGCAGAGCATCCATTGATGAGCAATTGATGTAGCCTAATGCTACATTTCCCCAAATCTGATGAAGAAACAAACTCCTCTAAATCTTGGATGGCCTGAGATTGAGGACATTTTCAGCAAAGTTTCATTTTTGGGTGAACTATTCCTTTACGAAAATAAACAGGACCAATGTTTTTAACTTGCTTCACTCCTGAAACATCAGTTCATCTTATATTTCAAACACTTCAACCACCTGTCATATACAGAGACTTTTCAACACATCATAAATTGCATTTATTCTTTATTTTGTAACTCTGAAATGCACGGGTTAAAGAAAATTAAATAGGTTGCAAAAAATGTTTCAATTACGTGAAATATTGCACACACGGCACAATGTTGAGAATTCATGATTCACTCCTTGCAGGGACTGAACTAGTTATCATCTGGTTACCAGTCCTGGAAAATGCATTTGCTATTTAAACAATGTGGTGCAGGACATGAAAATGATAACTGCGTGGGGCTGAAACTAGCAAAAAACACTTGTGTCACGCCAGGTGTATGATAGGGGCCTCTATGTTAAAACTGTCTTAAGAACTAGTTTGACAGCAGTTAACCTAGTTTACTAGCAGATAACAAAGTGGTTATCAGTCTTACTTTTCAGATTCGAATTGGACCTTTATGTGTAACTTTTAAAAAGTTATGACCATTCTTGCAGAAAAAAAAAAAATTAGACAACTATCTTTTAAGACTAGTCTAAGCAGTTTATGTATGTCTAAGTGCATACAAGTTACATTTATTTGTATAGCACTTTTCACAATGTACATTGTTTCAAAGAAGTTTTACATAAAATTATGTTTATAATATTCAAATTTAAAATATTAAAATTTTGCGATGAAATAATAAATCACACAGCAAAAATGTGCTTTATAGTTTATATTTCTTTACCTGAGTATACTTTATGTATGTGGATGAAATGGACATATATCCAACTTCATATAAAGAGTTGGGTAATAATATAATTACATTTTGCGACAATATAAAAAGTGACAATATCGTAAAAAAAATTGGATAATTGTTGAGAAAGAGAAACAAAGCTGGTAATTGATATATATTTTTTTTACATATTTGTTCATTTAATAGGGACAAAGTGTGCTAATAAACATCTGTGTTAAATAGAAAATATAAACATTGCTAATTTACATCCATAATTCATTAGTGACGATATACATATACATAATATCTTACATTACCATTTAATACCTTATTTAGCAACACAGAAGTAAACTATTTTCTTTGAATGTATAAATAACTAGAACTTAATGTAAAGTAAAACTGTTTGCACTACAAACCAGTGGGTTTACGATTAGGATAATAAATGAAAATAATACAATAAACACCAGTTTGCAATAAAAAAGCAGCATAACAGACTTTTTTGTACAGGTAAAATAATTAGAAGTGAATGACACTGGAAGCCTTGCACATTCAAGTTACTCCAGCTCCAATGCTAAAAATAAGGTGGATACAAGCGCTAGAAGGGAACTAGAAGACACACAGAAAAGCAGAAGCTTGTTGAGGTGGGTTTTTGGGTTGAAAGAAAAGAGCCTGAGGGTTACGAACACAGTCTGCTCAACAAAACGACAAAAAAAACCCTTCTGCAATTCAAGTCTGGAGCTATTGTCTGCATGGAGCTCTTGAGGTGAAGGGTTAACATAAGCAGCCCACAGGCTCGTATCAATTAGATGCAGAAGACAGGCCCAAAAATCAGACTGTGATTTCTGCATCAGTTTTAAACTGAGCTGCATTCATCAGCTACTTCCCCATTGCCCTCTGGATATCACTGACCTCGGCGTCCTCAGGAGGCCAGAGAACACTAGACGCTACGCTACACTTTCTGCCAGGATCTCTTGGCATGAGCAACAGCAATGCAAAGCATCCTCGAAAGGGAATTTTTTTTGACAGACAAATCCTGCCTGAATACATAAAAAAAAAACAGATCAGGAATAAATGAAAATTCTGTCGTTCAGATTCTGTATGACTTTCATCTGTGAAATACAAACAAGATATTTTGCAATGGAGAATGAGGTTTTTGAGCTATGAAAATGGGGGAGAAAATATGAGTTACTTTTTCAAATAAGTAACGCAAGTTACTTTGTTTTCCCATTTTTTAACTGACAGCTCTCCTGTCACCGTTGTGAGGAATTGGGAGTGAAGTGAAGAGGCAGAGACACTTATAAATTTCACTTTTGGTGTGAAACGGCCTTTACGGTGGCCAAAAACATAACTATTTTTTGTTATTAAAAATGAATAACAAGCCCAGCTCAGGTGACAAAAAGTAATGCAAAAGTAACGTAATGCATCATTTTTCATAAAAAGTTAACTAAATAATGCAATTAGTAATTTTTTTTTATAGACTAACACAATATTGTCTGTCAAAATAAAACTCGGAAAAAGTAACTTTCCCTAACAGTTACCCTAACTGATTTACTGTCCATTTTTAACAATTTAATGTGTCTTTATTGAATAAAAGTATGAATTACACACACACACACACACACACACAAACAGACACCCCTTTATTCAAAAGTTTGGGGGAACAGCTTATAAATAAAACTAGATTGAAATGTTTGTTTACAAACTTTACGTTGGCTTGAAAAAGTTTACGTTGGCCTAGCTAGAAAGTTTGAAAAAGTTTTTAAAGCTTGCAGTCTGAAAGTAGTTCGAAAGTTAAAATAGTTTTAAAGATTACATTTTGAATGTTTTCAAGGCAATACAGTCTATCAGAAAAACAGATAGGTATAGAACATATTGCTAGGGTATCTGGGATGGTTGCTAGGCTGTTTGTAGCATGACTAGCATGTTGCTAACATGTTTTTAGCATGATTACCATTTTACTAGCATGTTGCTAGCACAATTAGCATGTTACTAGCAGGTTGCTAGCATGATTAGCATGTTACTAACATGTTTCTAACGTGGTTAGCATGTTGCTAGCATGATTGGCAAGTTATTAGCATGTTTCTAGCCTGTTACTAGCATGTTGTTAACATTATTAGCCAGTTACTAGCATGATTCTAGCATGATTAGCATGTTACGAGCATGATGTTACCATTTTGTTAACATGATTAGCAAGTTGCTAGCATGTTTCTAGCATGATTAGCCAGTTACTATCATTTTGTTAGCATTTTTCTAGTATGATTAGCAAGTTACTAACATTTTGTTAACATGTTTCTAGCATGATTAGCAAGTTAATAGCATGTTGTTAGCATGATTAGCAAGTTACTAGCATGTTGTTAACATGATTAGCAAGTTACTAGCATGTTGTTAGCATGATTCTAGCATGATTAACATGTTACTAGCATGATTAGCATTTTACTGGCATGGTGTTAGCCTTTTTTTAGCATGATTAGTAAGTTACTAGCACGTTTCTAGCATGATTAGCATGTATACTTTGTGCACTTTGTTCATAGCTTTTTTAAGGAACAGACCAAAATTTAAGTTGTTTATGAGAACAGGGCGCTTTGCATAAGTTGAATGCAGTGGTGTGTTGAGGTGACTGATGTGAAAGGGGCTTTAGTTCTGGGATGCAGATGTCGCGTAAGTGTTTATCAATCAGCAGAAATCAAGCTAAATGCACATTCAAATGCATCCAGACATGCCGCTGGAACATTAGCCGCAGCTAACAGCATCGGCTCGTGTGTTTGAAAAGCCAGTCAACAGAAATGCATTTACTGTACATCACTCACAGACGCAACATAATGAGAACCAGTTGAAAAGAAACGTAAACTACTGAACCGCAGCTTTGGCGACCTGAGCATATGAGATATTGAGTGTTTACAGAATAAACAGGTCAATCAGCTTCTTCTAGTTAATTACGTGTTTTCCCATTAAAAGCTGAATAATATCCAAAACTAGTGTAAAACAATTCACAGCATAAGCCAAAGGCAGTTTAAAGAGCACGCTAAAGCTAATGTGTGTATCTTTCCACACGTTTATCAAATGTTTTGCTTCACTATTTACATCAACTTCCACACAGAACAAAACATTCACATTTTCCACATCAAAACCTGAAACCTCTGACCTGCACTGACATATGGAGAATAATCGACAGCGTGTGAATGTGCCGAGAAACACGAACCCAACTGCATTTAGGTGGAAGCTCTTTCAGATTCAGTATGTTGTTTTAGAAACACACTTGATCCCACACGTCTAACCAAGAGTTATTCCTAACATTAGAGTTTTTATCCAAGAAAAAGCATGTTAAGCAAACTCTGAGGGCCAGTTTTCATCAGAGAGCTCATGCAGTACAGGAGCGTTCGCACTGCTGCTCAGATTACCGAGCGATGTTTTCCACGGCCGCCCGCCAAGATCCACACAACGGCCGAGTCAGTCCTCTCACACTATACTGCCGGCATAATGGAAAACTAAAGTGTGGGATATAAGATACTAATGAGCCTGCAAAATGCAATAATGATCAGAACTGATTGACATTATATAGCTTGTGAAACACCATATGGACAAATGTGCTACGGAGTATGTAGCAACACTTCATATGGGCAACACAAGGTCAAATCTAGCATGCAACATTTCCTGATGCTGCAAAAATTGCATTAGATCTTCAAACTAAAGTATATATAAAATGTATCAAACTGATTAAAATAATATAAAAACAATTTATTATTTAATAATATCTCATTTTATCTAATAAATAATAATAAATAATTTGTAATGAAGATTTATTAATGTTATATAAAAACCATTAATATACCATATCTACTATAATTTTATCAAATAATAACAAAATATATTATAACAATTATAATTGCAAATAAAAATTAGTATATTAATATAAAATATAATTAAGAATATAGTAAAAATAAAATTTGTAAAATTAAAATTGTAATATAAACAGGGGCGCACATACGTTTTTCAGCCTGGTTCTCATATGAGAACCTGGAGATTTGGTTTGGTCCTCACACTGCATATACTGTTACCCATTAAATTGAACTATAAAAAAAATTATAATATTGCACTTTATTTTTTTCGTTTTTTTTTTTAAATAAAATGTATAAACTAAATAATAAAGTGTGATAATACTGCTATATTTTAAAATTAAAGGGAAGTATTAAATACAAATACAATTACTTTATAGTAAACTTAAAAATAAAATGTTAATATTTACTACTTCTTTTTAAAATTTTCATCATTTTCAAACTTAAAATCAGCAGGCTTTTATTTTGGCGGGTTGCCGGCAAAGTAAGTATATGCGCTTCCGGGTTTGGAGCTGCTGATTGAAGAACGTCAGTGAATGAAATGTCACAGTTTTGCATTGTGCTTTGAAAAAACGGCAGCGGATAGCCTAGATGCTTATGCTTTCAGTTTGAATAGAAATCTTATACAGTACAGTTTGTCGATCTAAAATGGTGATTGTGCATTAAAAGCAATTAAGTCAATCATGTCGGTACGCAAATGCGCTGTCAGAACTTTATTTACACAGCGCATTTTTTTGTTTTGGTCGCGCATGCGGACCTGCGTACCACTTAAGTGCACCCCTGAATATAAATGTATATATGCATTCAAAATTTCTGGTCATTAAGATTTTTTTTTTTGAAATAAATAAATTTTATTTAGCAAAGATGCGTTAAATTGATCAAAAGTGGCAGTAAAGATATTTATAATGATACAAAGGATTTCTATTTCAAATAAATGCTGTTCTTTTGAACTTTCTGTTCATCAGAGAATCCTGAAAAATAAAATGCATCACAGTTTCCACAAAAATATGAAGCAGCACAACTTTTTTAAACACTGATAATAATCAGAAATGTTTCTTGAGCAGCAAATCAGCATATTAGAATGATTTCTGAAGATCATGTGACACTGAAGACTGGAGTAATGATGCTGAAAATTCAGCTTTGATCGCAGCAATCAATACCATTTTACAATATATTCAAATAAAATACAGCTATTTTGAATTGTAATAATATTTCACAGTTTTTTACTGAATATTTAAAGGGGTCCTATTATGCTCTTTTACAAAGTCTTGATTTTGTTTTGGGGGTGTACTAGAACATGCTCTCATGCTTGGTGGTTCGAATAACACATTATTTTTCACATAATTTACATTTACAATACCTTTCTCCCCAGTCTGGCATGAACGGCTCGATTAGTTCCGGGTTTGATGAAGACCCGCCTTCCTAAAAACGAAATGTGATGTGATTGGTTAGCTGTCCCAGTGCGTTGTGATTGGCGAACAGCTTAGATGGTGTTTCAGTACTGCCCCGCCCCTTGCCAAAGCAGCAAGCTCCGTCTGCTCCGGTATAGAGACAGAGCGCATTTGGGCCACGCCCACACCGGGGGGGGAAAACAATCCAACGCTCTCCATTGACTTTGTATTGCGGGAAGCCAGAACTATGTTTTTATAAGCTGTCGACCCCCAAAAAATGAGTGTTTAAGCGTTTTAATGCGACCATTTTTTCTGCCTGTGTGACTAAATTTTGTGTGCGGTCACACTGGCGCGGCGTAGGGGTTGAACGACTTCTGATTTTTTGAAGTCGACTTTTATGTGATGAAAGTCGAGTCGAAGTCGACTAGTCGCTGATGACGTCATTAATGAACAAATAAGTCTGGAGCTGTGATAAACAGCTTGTGCACAGCTATGGCATATGACACAGCGCTGC
>NW_015552639.1:173381-176892 GCF_001515605.1 Sinocyclocheilus anshuiensis
AGTCAGATACAGATAAAGTAGCACAGTAAAGATTACATTAATATGAATGCATTAGTGAGAGAGCGATTGCGTGTGTAAATTAATTCTACCTGGCAGCGTTTCTCTACTAGAAGTGAAGCTGTGGAATTTACTAGTTATTAAGAAATAAATGCTTGTACTTTTCAGTTTCTAAGCTATTTTATTGAGAAATCACAGAACAGTGTTGACAATACATTTCCGCGCTGAATGATTCTGTGCGCGTGATGTACGCGCTACTGTCTGAAGCCTATGTGTGTGCGTTACAGTGCAGCAGCGCATTGGCCACCACGTTGTTTAACTCATAAGCGCTGCCATTTCTGTTGCATATGTGAAACATCAAACGGCAAATGAAACTGAAAGCATAACGAAACCGCGCTACTCGTTTGAGCCCGGTTTATACTCGCCGCATCAGCAGGAGCGCGAAAGTGCATGCAGTAAAAATTACGCGAATATTGAGGAAACGACGGATGGTTTTCATGCTAAAGTAATGTAAAACAAATGCTTCTTAGACCAGAGAAGGTGAACATGTTGGTATTCTTGTGGGGAAAAAAAAAAATGCAAGCACTGTCACCGACAGCAAGTTTAGTTTTACTTTTCTTTTTGTTTTCATTTTGAAAAGCTTGTTATCTTTGCTGTTTACCTCAATTTATAAAAATGTTTTCATAATTGTAACACACATATTTACATACATAATCATTCAGGTGCATGTGTAATAACTTGCGAAAACTTGACGCTGCAACAGCACTTCTTCATGAACTCAACCAAGCGATCTAACCATGACCTCGCCCCTCCCCAACCATTAGAATTTCCGTAGGCGGGAATTATTTTAATGATATTCTAATGGGCTGCTTTGTGACATCACAAAACCCGGAAAACAACGCTGTAGTCCAACTGAGCCGTTCATTGTAGTTCTTGAAAAGGGATTTTTTTGTCTCCCTTTGGAGTGGACTTTGAGATTTGTAACTTTGTAGATCTTTTTTATGCCCAAACATACACACTACACACTGCCCTCTCCACCCCCCAACCATTAGAATTTCCGTAGGCGGAAATTATTTTAATGGTATTCTAATGGGCCGCTTTGTGACATCACAATACCCCGGCAAACAATGGTGTAGTCCAAACGAGTCGTTCGTTGTAGTTCTTGAAAAGGGATTTTTTAAAAACGAAATATCTCCCTTTGGAGTGGACTTTGAGATTTGTAACTTTCTAGATCTTTTTTTATGCCCAAACATACACACTATGTGATATGACTATACTATGACAAGCCCCGTGAAGCCGTGGTTTACAGTAAATGTATAACAGCTAAGGGGCGTTGTTAGGCATGACGCAAAGCGGAGTGCCTAAAATCCCCTTAGCTGTTATAAATTTACTGTAAACCACGGCTTCACGGGACACTGCTTTTATAAAACAGTTATTCCATATACGTAGCAAGGTTTCACAAAATAAAACAAAGCAAATAAAATGTAATGGTATTAATAAAAACATTATTCTTCCGCCAAACAATGTAGTTCCTCAGAAACGGTTGTGGTTGCAACAAAGTGGTTGCGCCAAACAATGTAGTTCCTCAGAATCGGTTGTGGTTCCAACAAAGTGGTTCAGAATCAAGGACCGGAACGCTCCGTTTTATAAATCGGGACTTTTCCCATCAAACACACTGTTTTTACATCCTCTCTTATTTTAAAGAGCTCATAGATGTCTTTTTATGGCTGTGCAGAATCCAATCTGGGCGGGTGAAGTATGGCTCTAATATTAGCCTAACCCAGAAAATCTATTTATTTACACTAGAGCAGCAGGATGTGGCCGTAACCCTGCCGTCCTCAAGCTTCTCCATCGTTTCTATATGAATCTTTAAACATGCCGCCCATACATCACACTAATGAGAGAAAAAGAGAAACATTTCAGATGTGTCCACACTCAAAATTACTCACTTATGGATTGAAAATGTAAACAGCGGGTAAATATTTGGCTTTCAGACTAATCAGAGAGTGTATGTAATGTTTTGAG
Source organism: Sinocyclocheilus anshuiensis (assembly GCF_001515605.1). NCBI lineage: Eukaryota > Metazoa > Chordata > Actinopteri > Cypriniformes > Cyprinidae > Sinocyclocheilus > Sinocyclocheilus anshuiensis. The sequence goes on from NW_015552639.1 coordinate 175,404, forward strand.
GCTCTGCTCCTCGACGTCTGACCTGAAACATGAGACTCGGCTGTATATGAGAATGTGGCTGTTTATACTGCGAGTCTTTCCTTTAAATACATATTTATCCGTACAGTTCATACATGAAGGACGCAGCGATGACATCTGGAGTTCAAGCAATTCTAGGAATATTCTGTGGCTGTTAAACTGCATCACTTACAATTACATTTGCATTGATGCATTTCCCAGATGCTTTTATTCAAAGCGACTTGCATTGCATTGAAGGTACAGTATGCATTTGATCAGTCCTCGCTTTCCCTGGGAATCAAACCCATGTCTACCAATAGCATTATTAGATGATTTTTAAATGGTCAAAATGACAAACTACTTTAAAGTAGGCTACAGAAACCTCAATGAGATGCTCTGCTGTGTAAATAAGCTTCTGTTGCACCATGTATGAACACAGATCACAGTAAGAGTATTTGCTGACATGTTGGATTGAGAGAGGGATGATTGGATACGATCAGCATCTGTTTACATGTGATATGACTATACTATGACAATATTAAATGCACAAATATAGAGGCAATAGAATAAATCTCTAGATTTACACCGGTCTGTCTGTCAGGCATGTTTGTGAGCAAATTAAACAAACAGCTCATAATTCGGTCACATTTGTTTACTTAACCTAATTAGCCTCTGTTAAAGAACTAACGTTCATAATACAAATGAGAAAGAGCAGCTGAATGAACCAGTCAGCTTGTTTTAATGTGTGAAAAGCCAAATTAATTAATATGATAATTGTTTTGATCAAATATGACACTATGTGAAACGGTAAGATTCTGAGCATAAAGAAAAACATATTTATATAATGTATATACATACTGTATACTGTAGTAATAATAATAATAACAACAATAAATGTATATAAATAATCATTCTAATGATATATATATATTATTACTACTAATAATAAAATATATAAATATAAAGCAAAAATAATATTTATAAAATTATAGATAGATTGATAGATATAGATATACACTATAAATAATTTTATGTAATAACAACTATATTTATTATTATTATTAGTATTATAACTAATAATAATCTGAATTAATATAATAATATAAATGTAACAATTAAATATATAATAACAATTTTACATTATTATGAATAATATTTTATTAATAAAAATTAAAAAGTATATATAATATATAATTTATTTTATAATTTATTAAATACAAAAATGAAAAATGTAAAAGGCTAAAAAAAACAAAAACAATTAAGAACAATTATTTAAATAGTGATTTCTCAACCGTTTTCATGAGATTTGCTTTAAAAGGCTTTAAACGCTCTGTTTTGTAATCTGGACGGTTGGCTGATGGTATGTGATTGTGCGGGTGGATCTGTCCTGTGTTTTAATTGGTGGGACGAGCAGACGATCTGCTGCGCTGCAAGTTTCTTCAGTACTCAAGCACCTCCTGCCGCTATCGCTGGGAGAAGAGCGTCAGGCCTC
>NW_015552639.1:177962-178372 GCF_001515605.1 Sinocyclocheilus anshuiensis
GCCCAGCTGGCCAGATCCGTCAGCCACATTACACCGCTGCTGTCGCTACACAAACCTCAGCGCTCTCCTTCTGTTCCCACTGATCCACCACAATCACTTAAAGAGCTTCCTGGTGCAAACTAAGCATTCACAGCAAATCAGTTCCAGACGCGGCATCATGTTAACAACACTGGATAATAGAGCGACTTGAGAACAACAAGTGGAGTGGAGTGGAGTTTTTACTGCTTATAAGAGCGAGATATTAAAACTCAAGACTTCAGATCCCATCCAACAAGATAAACCATCTGAGTAAGGCTGAAAAAAGCAGCAGAAAACCTGCTATTAACATCCATCTTGGGTGATTTAAAGGGGTCATATGATGCGATTTCAATTTTTCCTTTCTCTTTGAAGTGTTACAAGCTCTTGGTGCA
>NW_015552639.1:178382-184212 GCF_001515605.1 Sinocyclocheilus anshuiensis
AGACCCCTTTAAGACAAAGTAATGCATTTCATATTCATATATTCGTTTATTCAACTCATATATTCATTTCATATATTCAAGTTAATATTGAATATCTTCAATCATAGCTCATATTTCAAAACAAAACAAAATAAAACAAAATAAAATAAAACAAATAATTAAAGTTGTTAAACAAACACGATTAATCGCAATTAATTTCAGAAAAATGTGCGGTTAATTAGTTAATTTTTTTAATCGATTGACAGCACTAAATATAATATATAATTAAAGTTGTTAAACAAACCCATAGTCCTAAGTATTAAGCTTCTAAAAATAAATAAAAAAAATTAATATCATATATTAAATACACATTAAAAATTTATATAATATAATATAATATAATATATAATTAGAGTTGTTAAACAAACCTGTAGTCCTAGTGTAAAACTAAGTGTAAAACTAAAAATAAATACAAAAAATAATATCATATATTAAATACATATAAACATTTTTTATAATATAATATCATATAATAACAACTAGAGTTGTTGGATAAACCCCTAACCCTAAGTATTAAACTTCTAAAAATAAACGCAAAATTAAAAAATATATATGATTTTAATCTAAGATAATATCATTTCCAAGTAAGATCTGTTACATAACCATTTTAATGATTTTTTTAAAGTGACTTTTAAAATGACCAAGTTGTTGAACAGATCACTGATACCTTCTGGGAGCTCCGTCCTCATACGGCTGGATAATGACCACCTTGACGGAGATAGAGGTGCGCAGCAGGTCGATCATCTGCTCGTGGGTCAGCGTGGCCACCGCCACCTTACAGATCTCCACCAGCCGGCTGCCCTGCCGCAAACCGGCCTTCCAGGCGTATCCGAACGGCTCCACGTCAGCCACGATGCCCTCGAAGTTAACGTGGAAGCCGAGCTGACCGAGACCGTTCCTGCGCAAGGTCATCTCTGTGGTCTCACAGCCGCGCGTCACCATCTGGAGCAAGACAGACAGACCGAGAGAGAAATCAGCCTCTATGTATTACAGATTATCAGTCACAAAAAGCATCATACGACTTCAGAAAATTCACATTCACACTACTTTTAATGGCACTTTTTTCATTTGTGAGCTTGAAGGAAAAGGGCAGCGTGGACATTCTTCACAATTCTCCCTTTTGAAAAGTCATTTGGGTTTGGAAACATGACGGTAGGTAAATAATGCCAGCATTATTTCCGGGTGAACTGCTCAGATGTGAAGGACAGACGGTCACAGGGAGACGAGCCAAAAAAAGAGATAAAACCAGCGTCCCCCGGCAACATTTAAATCCAAGCGGGACGGATGCGTGACTGTATGTCCTCTCAATCTAAAGAGCCTTTCATATGGAAATAAAGACAAGGGCACTCCAGGGAAAATGTTTTTTTTTTTAGAAAGGAAAAAACTGATCTGGGAGATACAAAGAATCAGTGGAGAGAAAGAATGAGAAAGCAATGATCTTCAGTCCGATGGTAAAAACAGAAAACATTTACAGTGCCAGATCAAGAAAGTAAAGTTTATTACTTTTAAATTAGATCAAATTAATATAATATAATATAATATAATATAATATAATATAATATATGAGTTGTTGAACAAGCCCCCATCCCTTAGGTAATAATAAACATCCAGAAAATAAATAAATAAATTATAATTACTTTTAAATAAAAAAGTAATAAAATAATTAATCAAATAATTCAATAATTAAAAGTAAATATAAAAACATGTAATATTAATATAATGTAACTAGAATATAATAACATTAATAAAATGCAATATAATGCTTTAATACTTCTGTATTAGATCAAATTAATATAGAATAGAATAGAATAGAATAGAATAGAGGTGTCCCTTAGGTAAACATAACAAATGAATAAAATTGTATAAAAAATTTATAATTTATTTTAAATAAAAATTATTATAAAATAAAAAATAATTAAAAAATATTAATAAAACTCTAACCGTAAGCATAAAAAAATGAATTAATTAAAATATATGAATTTATAATATAGATTAGAATTGTTCAACAAACTCCTATACCCAAGTATTAAACTTCCAAAAATAAATAAAATTAAAAAATGTAATATAATATAAAGTTGTTGAACAAACCCCTAATCCAGAGTATTATATTTTTTAAAATATGAATATGAAAATATAATATATAACAGATCACTAGTTGATGAACAAATCCCTAAATTAAAATAAATAAATAGAAGTATTATAAATTAATATAATATAATGTAATGATATAATATAATAATAAAATGCAATATAATAATAATAATAATAATAATAATAATAACCTTTTAAAAAATAAATCTAAAAAAATATGGCTTGTTAAGGAGTGGTGTTTAATTCCATTTGGTGCTGCTAGTGGCACAGAAATGACACAGTGCCACTCTACAGACGGGTTTTCCTCAGGACCTGCCCATCTTGAACTGGTTTGACTGATTTTCTTTGGACTCCGGTATCAATGGGTGTAAGTAATTAGCATTAATCCAGTATAAACACGCCATTATGAGATGCTGACTGCTGCTTATATTCACACGGTCATGTGACACGCCGCCGTTACGCAATCTCATTCAATCATTAGAGTGCATTAACGAGAACTGAGCTCCAAACCAGCAGGACTATGGGAAAACAGGAGTGGACGGGCAGGTGAAGGGTTAAGAGCACATATACTGTATGAGAGTACATTGATTAGTAAATGTGTATTTGATTAGTCGGGGGAGTCATAAGTTTACAGGAGCGGGAGGTTTGGTGAGTCAGTAAATACTCTGAGGAGAGGCTGATCCGTCTTAAAAGCTTTACCGTAAAAAGCCCAGCTAGCGAGAGTGACTCACTGTTCACTTGATTTCAACTGTAAGCAGTAGTTAGTAGTTAGTCAACAAATACAGTCATGTTAAAGCACTGATTCAGCGACAGACATATTAGTTTGAATGAAGGACTGAAACCACAACAGCTTGAGTCTGTTTTCAGGATTCAGACCAACAGACCAATCAGCTGTGAGCTTGAGTCTGGACTTCAACAATTACAAACTTACTTAACTGCCATCCATTCATACAACAACGACATTGAATGAATTACTTTACTTATTTTTTAGAATAGCAAAATAATGTTGTGCACAATGTTGAAATGTGCACAAATTGTTAGTATTGCTTCAATTTGAAAAGATATCAATTTTATTTGATGCAATGATTAAATGTTATGCAAATATATAATTAACAAAACTGATAGAATGAAAGAATGAATGAATAAATAAATGCAATTAAAAATTAGAAGGCCAGAAAATGTTATTTTTTATGTAATAATCAAATGTTGTGTAAATACTGATTGCATACTGATAGCATAAATAAATAATAGAAAATAGCTCCCTCCTCAGAGGGAGTGAGCTCTCGCTCTTCCCACACATCTGTGTCTGCGCTAAACTGCTTTCGAGAGAGCAATCTGTTGTGTCCCGTAACACTGACGTGAGAGAGAAACACACATGCAAACTGCTAGTATGGGTCAATGAGTGTCAAAACTAGTGTTATACAACAAGTCTCCAATAGAGGCATTTTAGCACTTACAAAACTCAAAATATAGTCCAAAATGACAATAATCACAGTTCATCGCAATATATATTAAACCTTTAAAATGCACCAGGTGATATTTTCCTTATTTAAGATGAACTCTTTTGACAAATATGTTTAAAATGAACTATATTTACTGTGATGTAAATATATAATGAATAAAATTGATAGAATAAATAAACAAACAAGCCTGTGAATTTTTGGCAACACTTTACAATGATGTTTCATTTGATTACATTAGCCAACTACATCAGTCAAAGTTGCAATGAAACGTATTGTGATGTAAATTCAAGTGAAATTGACTGCTGGAAGAAAAAAAAAGCAATTAGAAAATAGATTTCTACATTTCTGAATTTTGAATTTTCTGGAAAAACATTCTGAAAAAAAAATTATTATATAAATATATATTAATATATAATTGAATGAGACTAGGAAAATATCTATAAACAGCAGTTTTTCTATAAATTGCTTTTTGTTATGTAATATAAGTTTGTTACATAATTTATATTTCTAAATGTGGATTTAATTAACAAGTAACACTTTAAGGTCCCATTAGAAAACAATAATTAATACATAAACTAAATGAGTGCTTATTAATCTTTGTTAACGTTCATTTAAAAACAACTGTTCATTGTTAGTTCATGTTAGCTCAGGTACAATAAATAAAATTAACAGATACAACTTTAGATTTTAATTTATTAGTAAATTATAAATATAAAATATGATTAATAAAATGCTTTACAGGTGTTACGTGTATCTGTGTGACACTTATATTCTAAGCCCATAGGTGGCGTTGTGGGGGATTCCCATTCCGTGAGAGTCGCGTGACGTCATCAAGGATTCCGGATAAATAGGCTGCGAGGCGACAATGGCGCTCTCTCTGTTGCTCCGCTTCCCATTGTTCTCGCAAGCGCCTCTCTCATCGCCTCTTTGAGGCTATATTTTTGTTTTTCTTTACGCTTAGGTTTAACTTGTAAATATGTGTTTTGATATGTGATATACTTTCTTATTTATCAGTAGCGGGTAGTGTATTTATTTATTAGTTCATGTTTTGTTTATTTAGTAAGAACTGAGCGAGGGAAGCAGGGGTCCGGAAGACTCACCCGTTCTTATTTTTATTTCGGGAGTCAGGTAAGAACTTTATTCCCGAGAACAGGTGTAGTTAGGAGTCTGTTTTCTTAGCTTTCCTACCCGTGAGCTGATCATTCTTTCTTTGTTATTATCCATTAGATTATGTTCATAAATATTCTTTGTGAATTGTTGCGCATTATTTTCTGAATGTTTGAGTTGAACTCAGTAAATGAATTAAATAGAGGCATCCTGAAATTCACATCAGGTGTTGTGATTCTTTTAATATGTTCGGCCTGTGTCCTTTATTTAATTGTTTGAATTAACAAGCCTTAAAATGGTTATGGGCCGTAACATATTTGGGGGCTCGTCCGGGATTGATCTTGATTTTGTGTGACTTTGTGTGATCTTTTTGATCTGCTCACACTTGAATTGTTACTTTGTAACTTTGTTGAATCACAGTCAATTGACGTGAATTTTGGCTCGTGTAGTGCTTTTTCGTTTTTCTCTTTAATCTAAGACGTTTATCAATCATGTTTGAATTAACAAATTTTATTGCGAATCCGACGCAAGCTGAATTGTTCCAAATCAACAGAGTTGATCTTATGAAAATTGCTGCACATTATAAGGTTAGTTTTCGTAATACGCAGTCCAAACGCGAACTTCAGGGGTTGCTTGTTGATTCGTTGCATAAGCAGGGCGTCTTTGGTGATGAGGAAAAGCTGGTAGACTATCCTGACTATCCTGATATCCTGGTAGAGTAGCTTTACTTCGTTACTGTACTTAAGTACATTTTCCCAAGTATCTGTACTTTACTGGAGTTGTTTTATTTTGAGTAACTTTTACTTTTATTTCACTACATTCCAAAGCATAAGATCGTACTTTTAAATAAATAAAAACCCCGAAACATTAAAATAACACAGACTAAATAAAATAATTAATGCGCGTTAATATTCCCCACTGCCGTAACGTTAACGGTTTTATTAAAATGCTACGCATTTAGCCCTATGTGACGTCTGTTTTTATATTGTTTATCAACAGTATACATTTTTATATTGTTTGGATTAACAATATAAAATATTGATTTTAATATTTAATATTGTTAGCTGATGCTAACTGTCTAGCTAACAAGCTTGCTGGTGCTAAGTTGAGGTAATTTTTAGATATAAAGT
>NW_015552639.1:184485-211480 GCF_001515605.1 Sinocyclocheilus anshuiensis
AGAAAAAAAAATCATTATGAAAATATAATTATATTTTCCTTAAAATGTTCTTCCTAACTTCAGGCCTTATTCTCATGTTATATGTAACTGTGATGTTCTGCAAAACAAGCTTTAAAACACTTCAGATGGTCAAATCTGTTTTCTCTCAGGTACATCGCAGTGTAAGCTTCACAGTGAACATTACTACATCACTCTCGTCTCCGACGCAAACTGAATTGTTCCAAATCAATAGGGTTGATCTTATGAAAATTGCTGCACATTATGAGGTTAGTTTTCGTAATACGCAGTCCAAACGCGAACTTCAGGTGTTGCTTGTTGATTCGTTGCATAAACGGCGTCTTTGGTGATGAGGAAAAGCTGGTACGACTATCCTGAAGCAGATGAGGGCAGTTCAGAAGATCTTGCTTTGCAAGTCAAGAAGTTGGAGTTGCAAGCTAAAGAGCACGATAGAGTTTTGTTTAAAGAAACAGAAGAATGGGAGCGTGAGAAAGAGAGACGAAGAGAGCGTGAGAAACATGAGCTTGAATTGTAGAAGCTTGAGATGGAACAAGCTTGCCGCCTCAAAGAAATTGAGTTGAGAGCTCGTGAAAGGGGTGTAACGGATGTTTCTGATTTCCATTGAGTCAAGATCAGTCAAGATTTTGGTGAAGTGAAGTGTTCAAACTCTGCTGCTGGTTTAGACATCGCCGTCAAGAAACGAGATGAACATTCTATGGGGCTTGATAAATTGTCTCTGTCACGCGAGCAGCTTATTGTTGAACAGAGGAAAGATGAGAAAATGTCATCCCTCTTTGAAGCTGTTGTTCCTGTTGAGCAACTCGAGTGTGTATCGCAAGGATACATTGTTGAAGATGGTGTGCTGATGAGGAAGTGGAGACCATCAAATGCTGCTGCTGCTGATGAATGGCAGATTGTTAAGCAGGTAGTAGTTCCCTCCTCATATCGTTCTGAAATCCTGAGACTTGCACATGATGGTCCGTTTTCCGGTCATTTGGGAGTAAACAAAACATATGACCGTGTGATCCGACATTTTTTCTGGCCTATCAAATGCTGCTGCTGCTGATGATGAATGGCAGATTGTTAAGCAGGTAGTAGTTCCCTCCTCATATCGTTCTGAAATCCTGAGACTTGCACATGATGGTCCGTTTTCCGGTCATTTGGGAGTAAACAAAACATATGACCGTGTGATCCGACATTTTTTCTGGCCTGGCTTAAAAAACGATGTAGCAAGTTATTGCCGAAGCTGTCATGTGTGTCAAAAGATTGGAAAACCGAACCAAACTATTCCACCTGCTCCATTATATCCAATTCCAGCTATTGGTGAACCATTTGAGCGTGTGATGGTTGACTGTGTCGGTCCCTTGCCTCGTACGAAGTCCGATAATCAGTATTTACTGACAATAATGTGTACATCTACGCGTTTTCCGGAGGTAATTCCTTTGCATAAAAAAACTGCACCAGTGATTGTGAAATCACTTATCAAGTTTTTATTGTTAATTCATGTTAAATAATCTTAACAAATGGAACCGCATTGTAAAGTGTTACTGTGTTATCTTATGAGCCTAGAAAATATGGAAAAGACACTTTTCTGACTTTCAGACTTTCACATTTTTATTTTCTATTTCTATTTACATATGTACATTTAATTAACATTATTATTAATATAGGGCCCTATGATTTCCGCGATGTGGAAAACACGGACGGAATCAAGTCATAAAAATGGAATTTACTGTATAATGCGGAATGTTGCGCAATTTGCCAAATTTTGGATGGATACATCAAAAGTAAGTAAACTACACTTAAATGAAAATGCAATATGGACTAGCATCTGTGAATATTAGGCTGCAAAAATACCATTTAAATATGAATCCTGCATGTTCTGTGCGAATGAATGGCGCAGACGCGCGGTTTCGTTTACTACACAACATACTAAAGCGTGAAAACTGAATTTGAGAAAAAAATAAAACATTTCATAGGGCCTTAAAATTTTTATTTTTGTTAAACTTTTAATAAATTGCGGTTTAATAATGTAAGCTTCATGATTTCAATTAATTAGAGAAGCTTTTGATTAATAACATTTAATTTAACCATTAAACAGTCTAGAAAAATTAAATGGAAAAAAAAAACGGAATCCAGAAAAATTAAAGTGGAAAAAACTGAATTTGGAAAAAAATAAAATGGATTTCATAGGGCCTTATTAATAGCATTAATGGTAAAACATGATTTCATAATCACCATGTGCAGAGCACAACATCAAAAGCAGACAAACAACACAATGACTTCTTGTGATGAAAACTCAAGACTCAAGGTCCGTTCTGTTAACTCTTTCAAATGCAAGAGAAAGCGGTTTCGCTACAGCTTAATGATGGAGGACTGCCGTAAATCTGCCAAATCTAAAAGTAAAAAGCAAAGCGAGAAAACCTGCTCGACAATATTAGGAAATGGAGAGTACTGTGGGTTATTTGAGACGTTTGGCAGCAGGAGACTCTAAAAGCAGCAGCTCAGAGTGAGTCTGCAGATGTAAGGCGAATCGACTTGAGGTGCACCGCAGAGGCCCAGATGGGCCGTACAGCAGACCTGTGCCTTCTGACAGCTTCTGGGCCGAGTGACAGCATCTCATCCAGAACAGACGAGCACATGCAGCAGATCCCAGCAGCCCTCTAGACAAACACATCCTGCTGAAGGTGCTCTAAGAGACCGTCTCACTGAATGTTTTTCTGCCATGCAATGTGGTTTGGACACAAAACATTAAAAAAGTAAGTCAAACAAGTTTGAAAAGACATGAGGATGACTTTTTTGCTGAACTCTCCCAGGGCTCGACAGTAAGGACTGGCCAGCGTGAAAGATGCTCGGGACAGTTGACAGAATTTTCAGTGGTCCGATCGAGTCACTAACCTCAAACCTAACCATAACCCTAATCTATCCATCACAAAAGTTAATCGCTTGAATGTGTTTTTAACCCCTTAACTGTCACCGACTCACCTGTGGGACGCTTGGCGCTTTTTTGTTGTTGTTGTCCTTTTTCTCTATCAAATCTTATAGTAATCATAATAAATTATATATAATTTGAAAGCTTAGAAGCCCAAGATTCATCCTTAGAAAACCAGATTGAAATCGGACATTGCGTTACCATGGACATGGTACTTTAAAATCTTTTGGCGGTCTCCTCCCCCTTAGTGGGCGGTGTCAAGTGTCATATTACAAAATGCATTACGGTCTTTTAGAATCAAACTTTTTTATAATCTAGACAAAAAACATATCATTGGAAAGGTCTGAGTCTCAGGATTCCATATTTGGTGGTTATTTTGATAGAAGTAATATATACAGAGAAATCCAGACATTTGTGATAGAAAAAATGCATTAAAGGGGTCATATGATGCGATTTCAAGTTGTCCTTTCTCTTTGGAGTGTTACAAGCTGATTGTGCATAGATAAGATCCCTGAAGTTGCAAAGACTAAAGTCACAAACCCAAAGAGATATTCTTTATCAAAGTTAAGACTCTGCCACGCCTACCTAAAACGGCTCGTTCTAACACGCCCCCACATATCTAGGTCACTATGTGGAAATATTTGCATAATGCGCCCAAATGTGCACGCAAAGAAAGAAGGCGTGGTTTCAGTAACCGCAGTTAGTGTTGAAGCAGCATGTCAGGGAGACACTGTGTGTTTCTAGGCGAAAGCAAAAGCACTTTATTTGGCCTTCTGAAAGTAGATGCATTTAGGAATCTTTAAGATCACTTACAACAGAACAGCAATGCATTTTATGGACGACCGTTTCGTGAACCTAGGAGAGGAGGTAATTCTGACTTTGCTATGACAATCTGGCGCTTCTGAATCAGCTACTGTTTTGTTATTAGTTTAAGTATTTGCTATGGACTGGTCAAATGCGGAGTTTTGCGCATCGTGTGTGTGTGTGTTTGTGTGTTCGGCCAATCACAATGCACTGGGTCAGCTGGCCAATCAGAGCAGACTGCGCTTGTCGGAAGGAGGGACTTTATAGAAAACGAAGCGTTTGAGAGAGGCGGGGCATAGAGGACCTACAATAATGTACAGTATTTGAAAAATAATGTGTTTTTTGAACATTAAAGCATGTCAACATATTCTGTTACACCAAATACACAAAATAATGATCTTTAAAAAAGCATCATATGACCCCTTTAAAAAAAAATTAAATGGAGTTTGGATGGCACCCGGTGGCTATTTGTGGTATAACTCCCTAAATAAAATCTCACAGGAAGCTCATTTTTTTCATATCAACTTCAAATTTGGAACATAACTTATCTAGATATAAGGCTTTAATTTTATACCAATTTTAGAGTAAAACCTATGTAAAATATTTACTATAAATAAAATAAAATAAAATTAGAATAGTGCATTTTTTACAGTACATTTAAACTTCTATAACTTTTTGTCCATGCATCGTCTCTTAAAGTGACCACGCCTAATTTACCAGCTGCTGTCGGTGTCCTTAACGCTAATCCAAGAAAAAAAGAAAGAGAAAACCACGCACTGCTCTTGACCGAATAACCATTTTAGCTTTAAAAAGAATGAATCTATATTTAATTTATACACTGATGACTATGCAGCATTATTTTACATTTAATTATTCAATATCTGACCCTGAACACCTACAAACCTAAAAAAAACATTGTTTATTTTTTATCTTTGTTCTATTTATTTGTAAATTTGTAATTTGTTTATTAGTATTTATTTTCTTGACTCTTCAGTTGTCTTTAAAGGGTTAGTTCACCCAGCAAAATGAAAATTCTGTCATTAATTACTCGTAAGAACCGTTGTTCATCTTCACACAAATGAAGATATTTTTGATGAAATCTGAGAGCTCTCTGACCCTCCATAGACATCAACGCAACTGAAATGTTCCCAGCTCCAGAAACATAGTAAGGAGATCTGTAAAATAGTCCATGCGACATCAATGGCTCAACTTCAATTTTGCGAAGCTACGAGAATACTTTTTGTGCGCAAAGAAAACAAAAATAACATTATTTATTCAACAATTCTTCTCCCCGAGTTACCGTCTTCCGCCATTTTGGAGATTAAAACGTAATCAACGTAATCAGCATTGTTTACGTTCAGCATGCGCGCATTTTCTCCTGAATGTAAACAACGCTGAATACGTTCTGGGGAAAGTGTGCACATGCGTTCATAAATAATGTTATTTTTGTTTTCTTTGCGCACAAAAAGTATTCTCGTAGCTTCGCAAAATTTAAGTTGAGCCATTGATGTCACATGGACTGTTTTACCGATGTCCTTACTATGTTTCTGGAGCTGGGAACATTTCAGTCGCGTTGCTGTCTATGCAGGGTCAGAGAGCACTCACGATTTCATCAAAAAGATCTTCATTTGTGTTCCTAAGGTGAACGAAGGTCTTACAGGTTTGGAACGACATGAGGGTGAGTAATTAATGACAGAATTTTCATTTTGGGGTGAACTATCCTTTTAATAATGATTGAACTTTATTTTGTTTGGTATTGAAATTGGAGTTGAGAATTGTAAAATTTAACTGGCATCTAAAATGCTGGTGTCGTACATGCTTATTTATTAGAATAACATTAATACATAACATGGTTTAAAAAAACAACGAAAACTATTTTTTTCTTGGCAGGGCCAGTAAAAAATCCTTAGAGTTGAGACCTGTATCCCTTTAAATCAATGGCTCAATAAGGCCATTTAAAATACAGAAACAGTAAAATTGTGAAATATTATTACAAATTCAAATAACTGTTTTCTATGTGAATATGTTGTAAAATGTAATTTATTTCTGTGATCAAAGCTGAATTTTCAGCATCATTACTCCAGTCTTCAGTGTCACATGATCCTTCAGAAATCATTCTAATATGCTGATTTGCTGCTCAAGAAACATTTCTGATTATTTTCAAATGTTGAAAACTTTTGAGCAATTTAATGTGTCCTTGCAGAATACACACATTCATTTCTATAAAAAATTCCAAAATTTTGAATGGTATAATAGTGTTTATTATATAAATAAAAACACAAATAAATATTTGATTTTAATAATTTATTTGAAAAATAAATTATTATTATTATTTTATTTTTTTAAATAATTTTTATTATTATTATTATTACTACTACTACTACTACTTACTGTCACTTTTGATCAATCTAATGCATCCTTGCTGAATAAAAGTATACATTTCTTTTTTGATACTTGTGTATCAGTAATATTGTAATATTTCACAATATTGCTTTTTTATTGCATTTCACTGTGTTCCTGACCAAATAAATGCAGCCTTCCAGACTTCTTCCAAAAAAAATAAAAAATTGTCCAAACTTTTGACTGGTATGGCGTATAATTTTCCATTTTAATGTTTGTCACGCACATTGCTTTGTCTGTAGAAATGTGCTCAAAGTCAAGTGTGACCGTGACATAAGTCCAGTAAGTACTGTTGAAATCACTTCCAGCAGCTTTAACTGCTCACTGGCAGCGCTTGTGTTGCAGCAAAGCAGACAGCGGAAGTCAAATACGATGGCATGATTAGCATAAGTGGGAACGCTCCTATCCCGTCCTTGATATTCATTGGCTCATTCTGTATGCAAATGTATCCCGTCCTCCAGGAGCGGCGCTGGAAGCTCTACAGGTACGGGATGTCAGCTCAGATCTCACACACACACACACTGGTCTGTCCCAGCACGCAGCTCTGAGAAACAAGGACACCCTCATCTGAGTGCTGACCTGCGGCGCTGTGACTTTGAAGGTGTGCGGCGGATTTCTCTGCATTGAGCCTGACCGTGATGTTCACTAAACAGCACATGCTCTGTTTTAACGCCTACCAAATCCACAGCCTGACACTGAGCATGCTAACAGTAAATCAACACACATTCATTACTGTTAATCAGTTAAGGGTTGGGCAGAATTAAGAACTAATAAAACCTGATTTCATGAATTTGAATTGAAATGGTCATCCACAGCATGTTGAATTTGACTTTGAATTGGAAAAAAAACGATTATATTGTAATTAAAAGAAATGGACACCAATGAATTTCATTAGTTCAATTTCTGCTGTACATAAATAATTACAAAATTAATTACATCTATTTATCTCCTGACATGTGATAACTGATTAGACATATTTCTTTCTAAATAAATCAGCTATTTATATTATTTTTATTTATTTAAATTAAGATTTTTTTTTCATATTTAAGGTATAAACAAATAAGAAAAAATTAAATATATACAATTTCATATATACACATATATATACATATCATTTATTATTTATATTATTTACTTATGTAATTATAAAATGTTATATAAATATATTACATATAATATATGATATGATATATGACATATAATCCAGTCCAAATTGTAATAAAATAACCAGAAATTATACAAATTTAAATTAATGATAAAAAAAATTATACATATAATTTATATTTATTATTTATATTAATTAGTTATACAATTATAAAACATACATGTACATAAACATTACATTTATAATATGTACATAAATATATAAATTACATTTTATGATTATATTGTTATAGTCTATATTATTAGCATAATCTAGTCCAAAATAAAATGTAATAAAAATATTTAAAATAGTATGACTTTTCATATTATTAATACATTACAAAATAAAATATTAATAAATCACAATAATATTCATAATATTTATAAAGTATTATAGTATCTAAAAATTATCTGCATCTATATTATCCATATTATATTATATTATCCATACTATTAATATAATTCAGTCAAACTCAAATTCAAAAGTAATGTCTGTAATATTTTACAATATTACATTTGAATAAATATTAATAATATTAATAAAGTACCACAGAAGAAAATTGTATCTATACTAAATTTAAATTTATACTAAATGTGAAAAATCCAGTCAACTGCCAATCTGCTCTGCTTTTGCTGTGAGCAAGACGCTGCTGTCCTCATATGAACACAATCCCACTGTGTCACTAACCAGGGAATTTCTGCTCTCCATCAGATCAACTAAGAGCCCAGACAGGTGACACGGGTTTGTTTCATAATGACTCCCAGATGAGAAACATCTGTTCTGGGACCGTCTCGTCTGACGGCAGTCGCAGTCCTCAGTACACAAAGTGCCTTTAGGAAATGAGGCCAAAAACAGGAGCGCTGCTAATCCCACTCGTACTGCGGTAATCCCTGGAGATCCCACGTCCCCAAACCATCCAGGTAACCCTGAGCTCATCAGCCACACCATATCACAGCTTTCTCTTTCTATGTCCTCACTGTAAATTAACAAGGAAACCTCATGTATATATATGAAGAGTTCATTTGCAAAAACAGATAACTTTTTCAAACAATTTTCAAAAATCATGTTTTTTCCTTCACTGTTAGACTTTGCTGTAATTTTACAGTTACTTACCAGGCCATGCAGCCAAGACCAACTAGGATGCTTGTTGCCATATTTCTTTTTGTTGCAATATTGTCATGATCTCTGCGTTGATTTGTTGTTATGAATTCAGTTCTCTATATAATTTTTTTTGTAATGATCCAGAATAAAGCACAATAAATAAGTAATGAATGTATTTAATAGTGACAGTCAGTGTTGGGGAAAGTTACTTTTAAAAGTAATGCATTACAATATTGCGTTACTCCCTAAAAAAAGTAACGAATTACGTTACTTAGTTACTTATGGAAAGTAATGCGTTATATTACTTTTGCGTTACTTTCGCGTTACTTTTTAAATATAAGCAGGGCTTGATTGTTTTTAATATAAGAAGTTCTATTTATAGCAAATATAAAAGCCCTTTCACACCAAAAGTGTAATGAATAAACCTCAGGCTGAAGCAAAAGTAAATTCACGTCTGTACAGTAGAACGCAGGAGAAGAAACACTCTTCAGCAATAAAAAAAACAAATTAAGTTGCGGTAAGGGTATTTTACTGTAAAATGAAATTGCGGTTAGGACATTATACTGTAAAATGAACGATAAGCTATTGTAAAGGGGTCGTTACAGTAACTTACTGGCAATAGTGCTTCCAGCAAGTTACCGCAAAAATACAATAAAAAGTCTAACCGTGTTGTGCATTCCAATTAATCTCAATCAAACTGCAGTTGGGTTATTTTGATTAAGTAAAAATAACACAAAAAAATACAGCTAACACAATAAAACACAATAAAAACATGATAACATAATAGGCCTAAAAACATGATTTTTGAAAATAAAAAAATCTGTTTTTGTAAATAAACTCTTAATATATAATAAATATTTATGTCTCTAATAAATTATTTAAAAATACAACAAATATAATATTAAAATTAATCTATTTAATCTATCTATTTTTATGATTTGAGTGTTTTATTATTATGTATTGTACTGGACTAATTAGATAATAGTTCTAATAATGAATATAATACATTAATATAATAATCAATATTTATATAACAAATAATATACTAATTAAATATGACTAATAATGAAAATATAATATAATGATAAATTAATATTTATGTTTTTTAATAAATTATTTAAAAATACAAATAATAATATAATATGAATACTAATCTATTATATATGCTGTATGTGTTAGTTAATTAAATAATTATAATTATTAATAGTACTAATGATTAATATAATACATTAAATAATAATTAATAAATATGTTTTTAATGATTTAACTTTTTTTTTTTTTACTATTTATATTAGTAAATTGTTCAATAAAATAAAACAAATATTATTAAAATGTTAAACATTATTATAATACCTTAAACATACCCTAAATGGACGTCTTTGACCGCTGTGCCATGTCTCGCTCTTCGCACCATTCTATGCAGCATTATTTCTACATTTATTTATATTTATAAAGTGTGGACTTGAAAAGCACCACAAGGATTGAGGACGCCTTCGAATCAGGAAATGGCATCTAAGATGCCTCGACAGCATCCGAAAGCCAAAAACTGAGCGACCCGAGTGAGTTTAACTGGCTTGGCCATTTACAGAAGCCAAGAACACAGATCAGGAGCAGCGCCAGGAGTAACACACACCCGCACCTGTCAAACATTCTGGACATCCCTCTGAGAAATCATGTAAGAAGATTAGGATGATTTCTCAAGGCACAGATTTCATCAGGCCGAGCTCTTCACATGTACAGGAAGACGATAAAAATGTTTAATTACAGACCCTTTCATTTATGATAAAAACTAAGTCTGAATATCCCCTAAGAAAAGTCATTTAAGGAATAATTAGACTGTTACCCAAGATAACACGAACACAACTGCAAGCCAACTTTCTTCTCCAGCTTAGAGAGAAAAAGAATTAGCAGGTTTTGATTGAGCCCGATTGACTTTTGTTTAAGAGAAAACACTGAATTGAGTAGACAGACGTCTGAATGAAAGGATCCTGAAGACATCAAAAAGATGAATAGGAATAGGGCATCATGGGAGTTAAACTTACAATACCGTTATATAAATAAAGAAATTAGTACTTTCAATCAGCAACGATGCATTAAATTCATCTAAATTGACAGTAAAGACATTTATAATGTTACAAAGGATTTCTATTTCAAATAAATGCTGTTCTTTTGAACTTTCTACTCATCAAAACATCTTAAAAAATAAAATATATAAAAATATGAAGCAGCACAACTGTTTTCAACATTGATAATAATCAGAAATGTTTATTGAGCAGCAAATCGGCATATTAGAATGATTTCTGAAGATCATGTGACACTGAAGACTGGAGTAATGATGCTGAAAATTCAGCTTTGCATCACAGGAATAAATTACATTTTAACATATATTTAATTAGAAAACAGTTATTTGAAATTCTTATAGTATTTCACAATATTACTGATTTAACTGTATTTTTAGTCATATAAATGTACCTTTGGCGAGCAGAAGAGATTTCTTTTAAAAACAAAAAAATCATACAGAACCCCCCCCCCCTTTTTTTTTTTGCTTTTGGGTCAGTTTTTCCTCTTAATCAAAACTCAAAACATGCTAATTCCGATTCAATGTTACAAAACACCACGAATGAAATATACTATGGCAATAATAATTATTCTGCTGGTTGGCAAATGAACCAACCCTAAATAACTGCTGTACAAACAGCAGCTTTTTTCTAGATAATTTTATAATATCGAAGTATAATGTTTAAAATTTGCCTAATGTTAGTGTAATCCTATTAACACACACATCATAACCCCTTCTGTTAGGCAAGCACATATGGACCCACTAAATAAAAATAAAACAAGGTAATTGCGACTTTTTATCTCACAATTTGTACTCTCTCGCAAAATCTCGTAGCTAATCCTGACTAATTCTGTCCAATTACCTTTTTTTTAATTCAATGGCAGAAAAAGGCTTAAGTAGCAGATATGGTGTCATGTCACAAAATATTTTTAATATCACTGAATTTGTATATAACGTGATCACAATTTAATAAAAACATTGCAAGTTACTAATTATAATGCTTAATTATAACGCATTCAATTAAAAAGCAAGCAAAGAACACTTAGGCCTACATTATCAAAGAACATGATGACTGACTTCAGTCTAGCGTGAGTTTAAAAAAACTCCCCCGTTATAATCAATAAAGCTGCCTACAATGTCAAATGAATCTCTTACTTACATCATACGTACATTTCCACTTTGTTGTTTATGATGAGAGAATTTGCGCGAGTCTGCGTTTCAGCGATGACTCATCTGAATGCCTTTGATTGGCCACTGCATTCATAAGCTCAACAGAATCGTGTGTGATTGGATATAATGCGGAACGCTGGAAAAACGATGATAATTTGATGCATCATCAGCAGATCTTAATTTAATGCCGCAATTGACACTTTTCATTTCATTTTCACTTTATTCATGACATCCTTAATCCTTTAGTTTAATTGTACAGGGGCATCTTTGTCCAATTTGGTGGCATTTTTGCCCCAAGCCCATGTTAATTTCAGATCCGTGGCCAGGGGAAGGCTAAGCTTTGCCCAGTCTTACACACGCTCCATCTATGGCAAGCTAGCTTTGAAAGAAAAAGCGGATGGAGGAATATGATTGGACAAACATTTTATGATCCTATGCCTTCCACAGACGATTTAAATACAAATAAATACATTCAGACCACTTAACTTAAGCTGGCCATACACTAGAGGATTTTAAGCCTGATTTGATTTAAGCCTGGGGGGTGTAGCCTGATTCGCGGCTTGTCGCAAGCGATTTTTTTTGTCCAGAAAATCCTCTATTGTGTGGTGTCATTGCGTTTATTCAGTGGGGAACCATCAGGGCCCTCTAGGCCCTCAGAGAGGGCCTAACTTATTGTAAAAACAATATTTACAATTTTTAAATAAATGTTTTAAAATATAATATTTTTAATAAAAAAAATAATTATAACTAATTTTATTTAAGCAATTCATAATTTGACAAACATCATCTAAATAAAATAAATACAACTTCTGTGAAAAAAAAAAAAAAACCTCTTCAAATCTGCGTATTCAGTGAATGGACTTATTAACACCGCCCATTTTCTCCATATTTGAATGTTTCCGCCTAGCGTTTGCGGCTCTGTGATTCGTGGTCCAGCTATGAAATTACAGAGGGCCAAGCAATAGTAAATCAATGGGGGAGTAATTTCGAATGACAGAAAAATTGACCAATCATATCTTTCCTCTAAATGGAAAGATTTATAAGATTCTTTCCCCTTGTTATCACTAACTTTATGACAAGTTCCGCCCGCTGTGGGGATCTCTCGGAGAAAAAAAAAAAATATGCTAATAAACTAACTAGCTATTATTCACGTCACGATGGAAGCCGCGAATAACGTAAGTGAGGACATTTACTAGGCCGCTGAGCCAATAATAATATTATTTATTATAAACACTGCTTGTTTGTCATGAAGTGTCTGTCGCTAATTTGTTTTGTGTCAGCGCTGTCATGATGTGCTGTCTTAAACACATTACATTTGTTGGTTTCGTGTGATGGGAGGGAGTGTATTTGCATTTGACTTAAATTTAGCTGTTTTATTTTGGTAATATCAGTCACTCTCGCTGTGCTGTTTTGTTGCAGTCGCACATCGGACGAGAAGCACAGTGGTGCCCCGGTGCAACACGTATCACACACTGAACGCGTCGCGTCAGCAAACGGGATGAGAAATTGCGATCTATAGCACAATGAATCACCAAATTTATTAGAGCCACAGAAAGACAAACGTTTTGCTAAAAAATGCACAATACACAATCTTCCAACCTAGGATGAAGTCATTATGTACATTAACAATAATTTGGGACAAATATAATGTAATTTAATGGAAAATGATGTGAGTGGCGCTGAGGCGCTCTGTGGCGCGGCAGGATTATGAACAGCGCCCGGAGTCGGGAAAACAATGTGTGGGAATTTTAAAGACATGGTGCGCGTGGTGTAGGGCTGCACATGTCGGGATATTTAAAACATGTTTGATATTTACGACTCTTGATCTGGCTGCCTCTGACGTTATACCCGCGATGGCCAATGAGAGTGAGCAAGCATCAACTACCAGATGTTGCATGCTTCTATAGCTAAAACTTGGCAGCCACAAACATGCCACGAAAGCAGAATACATCACCCATATTCTTTGATATACTTTGTTTTTCACCGTGAAACAGAACGTGTGCTGGGAGAGCCAGCTGACAACGTCGATTGTCTTCCATTTGTTTTTCTTCTCTAGTCGCGTTTGATCTCACGAGTCTCTGTGAGATCTCGTGTCACTGTGAAAACGTCCCTACAGTCGACAAGTGTGTGGTCTCGCGGTCTGGTCGAATCGTCTAGTGTGCGCATTCAGAAGATTATAAGGCTAAAACCCGGTTGAAACCGTCTTCATGTCTGTGGTCTCACATGGTTTTAAAATTGGTTAAGATTTGAAAATCGTCTAGTGTGTGGCCAGCTTTAGTGATTGCTATCAGGATGTGAAGAGATTTTCAACCAGGATAACAAAAAATGTTTCTGAACCAAACCTACTCTGCCTTTAAGCATGCAGCACCTTATTTGACAAAAAATAAAAATGCAATATTTAGTTGTGAATTCACAGTTTTTCCCCCAAAACATTATATCCAGGAATGCTTGTCGGTGCTGATAACCTTGTTGGCAGCACGCCTACATACAGCCCCGTTGCGCTATGGCCGTCCCGAGTTCGAATCCAGACTCGAGGACCTTTCCCGATCCCGCCCCCATCTCTCTCTTCCACTTCGCTTCCTGTCAGCTCTGATCTGTCCTATCATAATAAAAGGCAAAAATGCCAAAAATAAATCTTTAAAAAAAGACCTGGGCCCTCATTTATCAACAGTGCGTACGCACAGATGTGTGTGTAATGAATGCGTAAGAACAGTTTCACGCAAAATGTGGAATCTTCCAACTTGTACTTGTACGTAGGAATGTGTGTAAATATGCTTACAAAGAGAATCTAGTGGTAGAATGGCGATACTACAAAAAGAAAGTGCTGCCGTGTGTTTCCCCATGTCCTTTAAGTGCAAATGCTCAATTAATAATTTCATATTTCAAGCTAAACATTTGCACAATTAGTGTAAAAAGCTATAAAGGACAGTTGGGAAGTCGATTTGAAATGTAGCTATATGGTCATGGCTGATCTCGCTTTGCTGAAAGATTTGGCAAACGAAAGCCATACGCTTCGCTAGGTGTGGGCGATATGACCAAAATCTTATATCACGATATGAGTAATTATATATAACGATAACGATATATATCATGATAGAGTTATAAAAAAAAAAAAAAGGTTTTTATGATATTAAAATCTTTGATACCATAGAATTTTCATAATCCTTGTCACCAATGTCAATATCAAACTAATACAAGCCTAAAAAGAGACAAAAAAAAAAAAAAAAACCTTCAAGCTCACTGAAGATAAATAAACAGTCAGTGATGAAATAAGGTTAAGAAACTAATTGCAAGCAATAGGACAAAAAACTACAATAAATACGAAACGCTACATACATTGTGTAAATGAATTAGTCTTCACTGTTATATCTATCTATCTACAGATAGATATAATTAACAGTAACACATGTATTATGTATAGATTCTATACAGACACACACACACACACACACACACATATATCTATATATATATATAAATTATCATTATTAAATCTACAAAAGTGATTTAGTCAAGAGCAGTGAGGTTGTTTGATTAATATGAATGGCAGACAGGACGAATATTGGACAGCTTCCCCTTTAAGACCAAAGTCCAGATCCAATATACTGTTACATATGCGTTTTCTTTTTCAGCTGTTTACTCTCTCTTAAGACCTAAATCACTGTGTTTATGAGGATACTTGCAAAGACTGGGATTCTGACGCATATAAGTGTATTCATGTAATCGTTAAAAGCCAATAAAGCGGCAAAAAATGTGCGCTCTTCTCACACAGAAACAGAGACGGCGCACGCATATAGCTCTGTTGTTTGTGTTTAAAATCGGCTTAAAATCGGTTGTTTTGCGACACCACGAAATAAACGATAGGGCATAATATGAAACGATAGACTTTTTATTTCATCCATCCGATATATATCGTCATATCGCACAGCCCTATGCTGCACAGAGAACGGGTTTTTCAAAGAGCGCGCTGATCTGTTTAGTGAGAGCACAGAATGGCTACTCAGTCGGTACTACTTTCTTTTCCATGACTTTGGTTAGGACGTATACATTCACGTGATAATAAAGGGAGGTGTTGTCACCATATATGGTTCATTGGAGGTTTCTGAATGCAAATGACCATGAACATGTACGAGCATGGTGCTTAAAAACATGTGAAATTTATCAACAATGATTACTTACTGGTGTGCGTAAGAACTGCGTGCACACGTTTGATAAATATGGATTTGTTTGTACTTACACACATTCTAAATGTCATTTGTAGGACAAAATATAGAACCTTTTCTATGCACTCTTGATAAACGCTCTTACCTCAAGTCTTTGCACGATCTCTCGAATGTCTTCTCCACAGTTGTCATGTGCGGAAAACATCACGCACTCCCCTCGTTCGTAGAAGATCTTGATGCTCATGACGCCAGACGACCAGCCGATGACGTCCCGACAGGAGCAGTTAAAAATCACGTTCTTGGACGCCTCCTCGATCAGCATGATGAACTCGTTGGAAATCCCCAGCAGGCACTCCAAGTCTGCAGATTGGCCGAAATCCCGTGCCACCACGCTCCACGTGACGGCGCCCACGCTCTGGAGATGGGCGTCCTTCCGCGGCTTCACCCGCTCCTTCTTCTTGGCCCCCAGCGTGATGAAGCTGAACTTCACCGCCGTGTCCACCGTCGTCGTGCTCACAAAGTTCTCTGCAAGGTCCTTGAGGTACTCCTGCCGCGTGCGGGTCGCCATGGCATGGAACTTCTCCGATTTGTGCGCCGCGTTTTCCCCGTTGATCACCTTGGCCAGCAGGAAGTCCCTGAAGACGGCCGACTTGGGAAAGGTCACTCCTTTAGGAATGGGAGGGCCGAACGGAGGCACGTCTTTGGATCTGGATACCGCAACACTGCGAAGACGACAACGAGAGAGATTGTCTGGTGTAACTAATGCAATGCAATATGAGATGCACTTCACAGATCTGAAAACACTTAGGCCCAATCTCATTTCTACCCGTTATCCCTACCCCTCGTTTCATGCGTTCACGTGAAGGGGTAGGGGTGTCTCGATTCTCTTTTGGTTGGAGGCGTAGGGGGAAGGGGAAGGGGCCAGATAGCCCTTCAAACGAAAATTTTTCGGGACCACACTTCAAACCCCTTGTTTTGAATTATCAGCATAAACCGGTGTCCTGACATTTTATCCTACCCGTCAGATTGTCCTACCAGGGTTTATTGCGCATGCGCACATCAATATTTTTTCTCATGCTGAATAACAATATTTAATGCATCTGCATACTGCATCTGCAGTAGAAAAGCCCTTCTAGCCACAACAGCGATATAACACAATTACTGTATTTGCATTACTGTAAGGGTAGGTTTAGAGTTGTGGTGTAGACGTTAAAAAAACAATTTTACAGGTAGCATTTTTCGTTGTCGAATTGTACTACCCACTGTTTTAATGGGAGGTAGCAAAATTTGACAGGGTAGCACAAATCGACAGAACACTGGCTAGAGCGGCAACATGGCTGCATGAGCGAACAAAAAGACACATAAACGTAAGCACTTTTTGCATTAATAAAGATTTTAATGAAAAGTAACCATTTGTTTTGTGTTAAATTCAATCGTGCATTCATATTTACGGTCATGCTATTCAAATATGTTTGCAAAAAAATTGCTAAAGTTTGCTAACGTTAAATCATTAGTGATTGCACGATAGTGCCACAACATATTTTCATGTCTGATCATGACGATAACCACCGTAGACATTGAGGGGGGCTAGTCCCCCCAAATAATTAGAAATCGCTAAACCTTTTTCTCAAATATTGCCAATTCGAGAGAGAGAGAGAGAGAGAGAGAGAGAGGGAGAGATTAAAGTTGCGTGTACACGTCTCTATGCGTCTCTCTGTACAATGAGTGAGTTTACTTCAAAAACAGCCATTTTATCATCTCGTTGCTGGAAAATATAATGTAGAGATTCACTATTTAAACTGTTATTAATAAAAGTCACGGGGCAGCGTTGACAAGTTTCTTTGCTCCTGGATGTGGAGCTGCGCGACCTCTGATCTATGTGTGTGTGCGTGTGTGTCAGTAAACGGCGCATTTATATAGAACGGTAAGGCTCTAATGCACACCAGTATAGGTGTTTGTTAGTGGTCGACCGATATGGGTTTTTTGACAGCAGATGACGAGATATATATATATACAGTGGGTACGGAAAGTATTCAGACCCCCTTAAATTTTTCACTCTTTGTTATATTGCAGCCATTTGCTAAAATCATTTAAGTTAATTTTTTTTCCTCATTAATGTACACACAGCACCCCATATTGACAGAAAAACACAGAATTGTTGACATTTTTGCAGATTTATTAAAAAAGAAAAACTGAAATATCACACGGTCCTATTAGTTTGTCGATCTCCAGTCAAGCTGAACTCTCCTCCTGTCCGCATTCAATTTGCATGGACCGACCGTCACCCAGACAACACGCGATCATGCAGGATACAAATGCACACTTCACAAGATCTCATCTAGATTCGACTAAGTTTGCAAGGTTTGTGAAATTAAATGTTCATTAGTCATTCAAAGATTTGTTTAAATGATATTAATGCGTATTTGCTGAATGCTGACGGCAAACGAGAAAGTATTATAATGTTTGCATTTCTATTACTAATAATATTAAAGCAATCGTTATAATACTTTTTTGTATACATTTCAATTAATTTGTTTAACAGTTCTATCTGATTATTAGATAGAAATGAACGACGATAGCGAACAAGAGAGAGAATGTGAGCACTGTGTGTTCAGGCGCTGCAATCTCAGCACCATCAAAATAAAAGTCCCGCCTCGAACACATCGGCCAAACAGAAAAACTTATCGGCTGATGCTGATATTTGAAAAATGCCCAATATCGGCCGATATATCGGTCGAACACTAGTGTTTGTATTATGTGACGGTATAGTAGTGGTGTCCCAGTTCTTAGGGGCATATTGTCACAGCAGCAACGGAACTGGAATATGCGTTGTTTACATGAAGTGGAAGCAAGAGCATGCGTCGTGATTAGGGTTGGGTATCGTTTTAATTTTATCGATTCCGATTCTGCTTATCGATTCCGATTCTTATCGATTCCTAGTTTCGATTACAATAAGATAAAAAAATCCAATATAAAAAAAATTAAGTCAAACATTTTTTTTAGATGTCAAACATCTTTTTACAAAGCATTCTGTTGCAGCTGAATAACACGAGCAACAATCAGCAGCCTACAGAACACTGCAAGAGGAATTTTGCCTATGCTTTAAAAAAAATACCACAGCAAAAACAACTAGATACATTTCAAATATTAAAGTGTTAAAGACAAGTAAACAGTCAGTAATAAGATAGGAACAAACAAATCGATTAGCAATATCATAAATAAATACAACTGAACAAAATTCCAGGTATAGAAACTGTAATTAAAAGTTTAAAAACACTGCATAGTTTTCATTTCACAAATAAATTATAGATTAATCAATTAAAGTTATTAAAAATATTCAGTCAAGATCAGTGAATGATTTTCTTTTGTTCTTTGATTAACATTAATGACAGGCAGCGCGTTTATTAGGCTGCTGTCTCTTTAACACCGAACGCACGCAGATCTAAAAATACTGTACATGTGTGTTTTCTTTCTCATCTGTTTACGTTCACATAAGACAAAAACGGCTGTGTTTATGATGATATACTGACGTAGTTTTCTGCATATTGGTCGACAAATATGAAAGAAGTCAGTTTCGGCCCAGAACAACCTTTTCTACAGTGGAAATACACGGAACGGTTCGAGAACGGACACAACCCGGGAACCCGTACTGCCACCTCTGTTCTCGCGATTGCACTTCGTGTGCGCTGCACGCAAACAGGGGCGCAAGTTCTTTTCGTTCCTGCACTTAAATCGTTTTTAATCACATTAAAATGCGAACGCAGGAATCGTTAAGCAGAATCGAAATGCACGCGTCTTATCGAATACCCGGTTCTTGGAAATTTGGAACCGGTTCTAAAATGGAACCGGTTTTTGATACCCAACCAGCTTCATAACATTACGGTTGAACCACTGATGTCACATGGACTATTTTACCGATGTCCTTGCTACGTTTCTGGAGCTAGGAACATTTCAGTTGTGTTGCTGTCAATGGGAGGGTCAGACAGCTCTCAGATTTAATCAAAAATATCTTAAATTGTGTTCCGAAGACGAACGAAGGTCTTACGGATTTGGAACGACATGAGGGCGAGTAATTAATGACAGAATTTTCATTTTTGGGTGAACTAACCCTTTAAGGAATAGCAAAAATCTGTCATGATTTATTAATTCCGTGAAACAAAAAAAGGAGCAATTTTGAGGAAAGTTCTTACAGATCTTCACAAAGAAAGCAGCAGTGAACATGAACTGGCATCTCCAAAAATAACAAAACAAGCACCATAAACATAGTCCATATGATAGATTTTTGTGATGAACTACAAGTGAAATACAAGTCGTTATTCACTGGAAATAAACGTGTTATTATAATATTATTTGTATACTATTATAGCATATATTAAGCTTTTATTTATATATTTAGCTTTTATTATATTATAAACTATTATATAGTTTTAGTAATTTTGTTATGTGCTTTTATAATTATATATATATATATATATATATAGCTAATTTATTTTATTAGCTACTTTATTTGTGTTTCATTGTTAGTCATTTTAGGTCTTCAGCTTAAACTTATTTCAGTAAGTTGCCAAGGTAACATTGAAAATTTTTTGCAACATTTTTACATTTCTAAAATTAGGGGTGGGGGGAGGTTTCATCTAATATTTACATTTTAGTAATTTTGTTGTGCTTTTGTCATTTTTAAAAGTTATTTTTTATATTTATATAATTGCTTTAATTAATTTTTTTATTTTAGTTTTAGGAATTTTCATTTCTACTTTTTATCTTTTATCAATTTGTTACTATTCTATTTTAGCATAATATTTTAGTATATTATAATTGCAATTTTGTATTATATTTTACTGTTTATATTCCAGTTTTATTCTTCAACTTTTACATTTCTTACTTTTACATGGCACTGCTTTTAAACAGAAGATCAAAAATTACAGGCAATTAAAAATTACAGGCAAGCCAAGCATTGACACATAATTGATTCCTGTGAGTTCTCCAGCATTTAATGCAGGTTCTTCAGCTGCATTGATATTTTTCTCTTTACAGTAACAGACATCAAAGGTAAATTAAATCACTTCATTTCTCTCAATAGCTATCATAGTGTATCATAATCATAATTTACGGTGTAAATCAAAGGCATCGCTCCCAGACAGACGTTTGCTTCACTCACCTGTAGCAGACGTTCTCAGTGCACGGACTGTGAACTTTAACGATGACAAACACATGCTGGAAATGGGAGCGGATGTTTTTGGGTGTGAAAGGCAAGGCACCGGGCTCCTGAAACACGATGGTGACGATGTCATTTCCTATGTGTCTCTTTCTGAGCAACTGGTGAGAGAAGACAAAGAACATGAATGGACTCAGTGTGTGCCGTTTACTCAAAGGACAGGTCAAACAGCATCTTTAGCATGTGTAGTAGCAAATCCTCCAGCTTCAAAGTGCCCCGAAAAAAGGGGACATGACATAATCCATTTCACTTCGGCTAATATGTACTAAAGGATACTCTGATGAATGAAAAATTACCGAAAATGACATTTTCAATCCTCTTTTGTAACCATGGCCCAAAATTAACACTTGCAGAGTGGAACAATAAAAATAATAATAATATACATAAAATATTATTTTATGTTGTTAAAATATTGAATGCTGTTAAAAAATATTGAAAAATAAATTAACAACAGCTATAATGATAACTCTAATAATAAAATAAAAAATAATAAATAAAAAAATCATAATAATAATTTTGTTGATAAAAATAGTGAAAATAAAAATAAATTAGTAGTAGTAGTAATTTTATGTTGTTAAAATAGTGAAAAAATAATTAAACTAATAATAATAAATCGCAATTTTTTTTTGGTAAATAATTTATAAACAAAAACTAATAAATATAAATAATAGTAATAATAAAAATAATAATAATAATTTTGTTACTAAATATAGTGAAAAAATAAATAAAAACAATTTATTGCTAAAAATTTTGAAATTAAATAAAAACTATTATTATTATTATTATTATTATTATTATATTACTACTAATACTACTACTACTACTAATAATGATGATGATATTTGTATGTTGCTAAAAATAGTGCAAAATTAACACTTGCCAAGTGCAAAAGGAGAGTAAAATAAATAAATAAAAAAACTATAATACTAACACTACTACTACTACTACTACTAATAATTTTGTGTTGCTAAACATACTTTTTTACAGCCTGTAAAAAAATTATTATAATTTAATTTTCAACTAATATTAGCAGGTGTGGCAAAAAGCTGATTTTGGACCCAAGTTTTGAAAGGCAAGGATTTATTTCCATTATGTTTGTCTTCTAAATCAAACCAGTTTGAAAAGATTTAACACATTTAGGAGGGTATACATTTTTTTCACAGCAAAAAGAAACAGATTAAAAATATAAGAGTTATTGATATACAGTGGGTACGGAAAGTATTCAGACCCCCTTAAATTTTTCACTCTTTGTTATATTGCAGCCATTGGCTAAAATCATTTAAGTTAATTTTTTTTCCTCATTAATGTAGCGCAATAAATGGCACAAAAGATGTCTGCAGACGCTGTGAAAGACTACTTCAAATCTCTTAAGCTCATCCATAAGTACAATATCTGAAACCTGAGAGATTTTTAGCACAGTCAGCCCTTCATATCTCAAAGATATTTGATAAGGCAACGGAGTGAGGAACTCATAATATTCCATTAACCCCGAGCCGTCATATTAACCATGCGCCTGCCTTCCTGTGAGTGGCCAAGGGTTACAAACAGGATTATGGGTGAGACGGGGTGGATGAGAAGATGAGAGGCTGAACTGTGCCCGAGTCTTCTGGAAGTTTACGGACAGGGATTTATGCACTAATCCTGCGCAATCGAACAGAATTGAAGTGGGAGAAGAAAAAGACAGAAAATCCTCTAATCCTGCCAATCGCCAAGTGACAGCAACCAGTCAAGTCATGTGCAGTGATGAGGCTCTGTTTTAGCAAAGTCAATGCAACTGAATCATTTTATATAAAACATATCAAACATATTTAATGGCATTACATGTAATGCAGCTCATGCATTTACCAAATTAGACTTATAGCTTCAAATCAAATCCACACTTTTAACCAAAGTGAAGTCTGCAGTCTTCGAGTGTCAAAATTCCATTGAGTTTTATCTTTTCATATTTTTTGTTTTCTTCCCTAAAAAGAAGTAAATGCTTTAAAATGCACATTCATACAATTTTGAAAAAAAATAAAATAAATAAATAAAACAAAAAATAAAATAAACAAATAATGGGGACAAAACAAATAATAATTTAAAAGAAACAAAGTGCTAACGGTTCAAACCTGAGGGTATATAAAAAAGATATTGTCCAAAAAAGGGGAAAACATATTTAAAAAAATAAATACAAAAAATAAAAATAAAAGAATGGGGGTTGGGGGAGGGGGTGCAAACAAGAAATAATTAAATAGAAATAAAATGCTAATGTATAGTAAATAAAATAAATTGTTCAAACCTGAGGGAGAAAATAATCAAACATTGTTCAAAAAAGGGGAAAAAATATTTATGAATATAAAAACATATTCAGATTGAAATATAGTGGGATGGGAATCACTACACCAACATAACGACACTATATCAACTATATTAACATCAAAACCCTGATGAGCATGATTCGAGAACGCAGCAAAAGGGACAAACAGACAACGGCATTATCTGATCAAGAGAACATATCATGGTTAATATCATTATTACACAATAAATCCTACACACTGAGCTCTGTACCTGCTGTCTGTTGTTGGGAGTGTAGGGCAGGAGCGTGGACACGTGGAACATCAGCTCATAGTCTTTATAAGTGGTGTAGAGCGAGTGAGAGCCGGTGGAGTCCGCTGGACAACAGGACAAACACAGCACAGCTGAGCCAGTCAATACACCAAACACAGATCCGCTGAGTTTTACCTGCCCTGACAACGCTTTCACTGACCCCAGTATCACTGACATACTACTACGGCTTTTATTAGTATTTTAAATCAGTTCTCTTTTTATATTTTCTGTTTTCATTTGAATTTGAGTTAATGCATCAGTACAGAATACAGTATACAGTTAGAAATAATTATAAACTGTTGACAAACAAAAGATAGAGGCAAAACAGGAAATCTTAAAAAAATAAAATAAAATGGTTATATATAGAAATAATTATAAATTGTTCAAACCTGAGGAGAAAAGAAAATCAAATACCATTCAAAAAAGGGGAAAAAAAAGATTTACTTGTATTATTATTATTATTAATAATAAAGTAATTAAATAAGAAATTAAAGCAAGTATACACAGAAGCAACAAAAAAGTGCCTGAGCACAATAAGCATTGTTCTTGTTTATTTATTTTTAATAACAACAACAATAATAATAACAAACATTATTATTAATACGTAAATAAATAATAGTATATACATATTTTTAGTAAAGGTGAAAAAGTAAATGCTATTAAAATTTTAAGTGTTTGAGAGCAATATGCACTGTTTATTTATCAATTATTATTATTATTAATCAATTTCTAATAATATTAATGACTTTTTTACCATAATTACGTAAATAAATAAATAGCATATATACTGTACATAGATAACGTTTTATAAATGTGGAAAAGTGAATGCTGTTTATTGTGTTGTGTGTTCAGCACATACTCTTGTTGTCCAGCTGAGCTCGGTACTTGGTGAAGCCCTTCAGCCGGACTCTCTGACCGAGCAGATCCAGGAACTCGTCCAGCGCCGGGCCGGCATTCTCGTTATTGTACATCTCCTCCTCTGTGCTCTGACCCGCTTTACAGTACAGGACGCCCACTTTGTGCTGGAAACTCAGCTGCAACGCAATCAAACACCGGTTACTTTTCATTAGTGTCATACACTGTCTCCAGAAACACAAGTGCCACAGAAGCTTCTTTATGGGAAATTCATATAGTTTACGAGAAACTATGACTAAAACTTCACACCTCGAGCAAAGGCATGTAAACAGATGAAGTCATGAATAAAACGCTCATCTCTGCATTCATCAGGCAGCTGCAGGTTTAGTTTTTAGGTGTGGATGAAGCAAAGTCTGATGGGTATTTGCATATACATGAGTCCATTCAGAAGAGCTCAGTCTGTGACGCAAACGTCAGTTCATCAGGCTAAACAAACGGAGACATTATTCATGAGGATTTAATAATCATTATGGAAATGGAAGGATTATGTAGGTTTTTGTTTAGTTTGAGGCAGTTATTTTAGTTATAAAATTATTAATGTATTTATGCACTTTTATAGTTTTAAAGTTATAATGAACTTTTATTTTCACATTCCAGTTTTCATTTTAATTTTAGATTAAATCATTAAATGTTATTGTGATGTACATTATATGTGAATACATTAATGTATTTTTATTACTTTTTTATATTTCTAAATTCTGGTTAAGAATTATTACATTATTATTCAATTATTTATTTTAAATTACTATTATTTTTTAATTGAAATTAAATAATTCAGTTCTTTATTCAGTTAAATCTCATTAAAAATTGTAATACCTCAACATAAACTTATTTCAGTTAGTTGCCAAAGCAACATTTAAAAAAAAGAAGAAGTTGTTTAATAATTATGTTTTTTTTTCAACTTTAACTAAAAAAGGATTAACACTATTTACGCAAATAAATGAGATATATTCTGCTTGCTTTGCTGTATTATATCTGTAAAATAAAATGTACTTTGCAAAGTGAGCACAATATGCACCGTGTTTGTTTATTTATAACAACAACAACAACAACAATAATAATACCTTTATTATTAATATTATTATTATAAAAGAAATTGCATACACACACTTTTTGTAAGGGAAAATGTAAATGGTATTTCGCAAAGTGAGCACAATATGCACAGTTTGTTTATTTATAATAATTAATAATAATTACAAAAAAATGAAGTAATATTAATTATTATTATTATTACTGAATATTATTATTACTATTAATATCATAAACAAACCAGTCTGAGGTGGATTGCTGGTGTAGTTTAAGCAAGTTTAGATGGTCGCCGAGCTAACAAAGTGTTCAAACCCTCTAAAGCAATCAAAAGAGTGGGTTAAGATCAGCAAACCAGCTGTTTTCCTCACTTCGGCATTAATGATTCCAATGGAATCTCCCTCATTTCATTTGATCTGAAGTGAGCTGTGGCAGGTTACTAGAAGAACAGCAACACTCGTCACAGACTCCAAACGCAAGCGTAACCCAGTTGTGATGGGAATCAGACTCCGCTCTCTTACGAGGGTCAAGTATTCCCAGCGTGCAACCATACTGTTGTCATGGCGACCTCGCTCTCGGAAACCTTCAGCTGACTGTTTTGGATTAGGAACAGCCAGTGACTTCCACGGCGTCTACTCAAGCAGCGCTAATGCAGTCCAGAGGAGATGCCCTACTTGGCTTCAGGAAGAACACACACACACACACACAGGGATGAGTGCAGTAAACTCGAGTGATTAAAGAGGTAAATGACGGCATCCAAACCGCTGACACATTCTGAATGGCTTGATAAAACAGCCAACAGGCAGATTTGAGAGAAAGAAAACGTTGAGAAGACATCGAATGCTTGCAGGAGTCAGAAACACAGAGGAGCGAATATAATGTGAGCAGTCATACGAGCCAACAGTGATGTCATGCGCTCACTTCCTCTCGACGCTTTACATTTCAACAGCATCAAAAAGTCAAAAGTTCTGTTACACACCCTAGTGTGTATCAAAAATAATATTTGTAAAAATAATAATACATTTAAAAAGCATTATTTATTACAACTTTGCTAATTATTTAAAAGTATGCATGTATGTAGGTGTGTGTATATATATATATATATATATATATATAATTCTACACTTTTTACAATTTTTAAATACTTAAAAAACTTAGAAATAATTATGACTTTTTAATTTATTATATAATTTTAAAAAATATAAAATATTTATTAAATTGTTTTAATGTGAGTATATTTTATTATATTATTTAAAAATCTTAAAATATTTATTAGGGTAAATAATAAGTTATTATTTTATAAATATTTTATTAAAATTACAATAATATTTTAACCATATATTATATTAAAATATTAAAAACCTACATGTTTTATATATTAAAATATTTAATATTAGGGATGCACCGAAATGAAAATTCTTGGCCGAAGCCGAAGCCGAACAAAATGAAACACTGGGCCGAAGGCCGAATACCGAACACGGTT
>NW_015552639.1:211490-212989 GCF_001515605.1 Sinocyclocheilus anshuiensis
CATTCTAGCAGACATTATACCAACAAAGCACAATTTAACTTCAAATTAATAAGTTGCTGAGCAGAAAATTTTAACACTATGTGTGAATGTTATAATAAATGTATTAATAGAGCTGTTGTAGGGTAATTATTATTATCATTATTATTGTCTTACTTTTTTATTTTATTTTACAGAACGACAGTAAAATTACAATACTATCATTTATGAATGTCGATGGAGTTGTTGCTTTTTCTCGGCTTTTATTTTGGCAGAAACCCGCAGGAAGATCTCAGTGCTTCTTTTTGTTGACAACAGCATGCAGATTTATAAATGATTCTCATTATGAATTTGGGAAGATGTTTGTCGCACATATCACATTGTCACATGCCTTAAAAAAAAATGTCACAAAAATGTTACTGAGCAACTGACGAGTAACAAGTTCAGCTCAGATTTTCCTCATGCTTTGGAATTTGAACCCTGGCGCCGCGAGCTCGTGCAGCGCTGTCGGAACACATGCAATTCGTGCGTGCATTAGAAAATATAACATTCTGCAGTTTATTTACTAATCGTTTGAGGCCATTTCGTGATTGTCATTGTTCGGTACATATTATTTGGCCTTTTCGCTTATTCTTCTGAACACCGAAAGAGATTTCTTTGCTATTTTCGGCCGAATAATTTCGGTTGCCGAATATTCGGTGCATCCCTATTTAATATTGTTTTTCGTATTTAAATATGCATTTCAAATATTAAACAAATATGAACTTTAATTTTAAATAATTATTTAATATTTAAAATATTTATTAGGAATCATTGGGAAAATGATGATGCATAATTATAAGGCAGCATCACATTTATTCTTCATTTGAAAAGGCAATGCCAGAATTCATTGTGACCAGGTCAGTGAAAAGTTTCATACGTGATGACAGGGAATCATCAGTTTCATGGGACAAGACCCTAAAAAGCCGTGAGATGTGTTGCAAAGGTCAAAGACGTCAAACAAGGCAGCTCACTAGGGTTTAAAACAGAGCAAGAAATGGCAAAAAGACAGACCGAGCCTGAAATCTTTGGCACAGACACTTTCTATTGGATCCTGATATTTTATTCAAACATACAGCAGAGAGAATAAAGATTATGAAACACATTCTTCTGTCTGTTCCTCACAGAGAGCTCAACACAGACCCAAATAAACCTCTGAATGACATAAAACGCCACAAGACAGAAGAAACACAGGCTAGTGATGGAGGGACAGAGAGCCGAGTGCTTTACATAACGCCATCCTGACTGCACTGAGTGACATCACTGCTCCCATCAGCCCTCGGGGCAGGAATGACTTCTTCTCACGACTCGGAGACTCAAGCATCAGCAAACATGCTGTCATCATACAGTCATTTACTACCTACACAGCGCTGACCGTTACACTGCAGAAAACAGTGAGCAACCTGCTGCTGATGACTGCTTCCTGAAGCATTTTTCCCATTCATTTCTCTAAAGGGATTTAAAAAAAAAAAAAAGTTCAGAGC
>NW_015552640.1:0-835 GCF_001515605.1 Sinocyclocheilus anshuiensis
CAGTAGAAGGAGAAAAATGCACAAAGTTTTTCTTTGACAGAAAAACTAGAGGGAATGATTAAAGAAATAAAGGGAAGAAATGGAGGAATTGTAACTACGAGTGAAGGAATATTAAAAGAAATAAAAGTGTATTAACTTAGAGTATTTTATACGGCACAAAGTGGTTTTTACTGATGTCATTTTAAACAAGATTGGAAGGGAAGAAAGTGCCATATGCAAAGTGTGTAAAGCTGGGGATGAAAATGTTTTACACTTGTTTTAGTGTAGTGTCATTAATCTACTGTAGTAAATTAGAAGATTTTAAGAACAAATGTGAGAATATGATTTTACATTTAAGAGGGGAGGAGAAGAAGAATTTGGAATGGCTGAGAGTTTTTATGTTGGGAGTTGAAAAGCAATGTAAAAACAAGAAATGTATAAATTTAATGGTGATGCTAATGAAGAGTGCAATATGGGAAAGAAGGTTGATGGCAAAAAAGGATAATTATGTAATGGATGTGTGGTATGTTTTTAAAAGAAAAGTGGAGAAATATGTACAATGTTTGTTTTATTATTTAAATTCTGAAGAAAATGTGGATGTTTTTTATAAAACTTTTACACAGGGGGTTTTAAAGGTTTTGGAGGACATGGGACTGGAGATGTCTTTTTAGAAGAAAAGATTAAAAGAAAAAAAAGGGAAAAAAGACCTTTAAAAAAAATACCCTGATGGAATGTTTATTTATTTATTAATTTATTTCTGTATTTATTTTTTATTGATTTTTTTATTTTTTTATTATGATATACTTAAATTCTGAGAGTCTCTGTGATCCTTGAAGCACATCCAATGATTTTACAA
>NW_015552641.1:0-4122 GCF_001515605.1 Sinocyclocheilus anshuiensis
TCAATGCTCTCAGTACAGAATGTCTTCTATAGACCAAAGGTACTCGTTTAGCCCACACATGTTAATAGATCCATGAATGGTCAAGGAACGGTTACATCATTACATGGAGTTTTAGGTATCCTATCAAACTGATCCCAAAGATAGTAATCATGATTTTACTCTGAATCTCAGGACAAACAAGCTCTGGCAGACCAGAAGAAGGCTAAGTTTCACCAGCCTGAGGGGGACCACCTGACTTTGTTGGCTGTCTACAACTCCTGGAAGAACAACAAATTTTCCAACCCCTGGTGCTACGAAAACTTCATCCAGGCGCGATCTCTGCGTCGTGCGCAGGATATCCGCAAACAGATGCTGGGCATCATGGATAGGTGGGGGGTTGAGAATAACAGTAACTTTATATGACTTCCTTACATCATATTACACACCCTGAGCCTTAAGGCCTATTCACACCAAGTGCAATAACTATATTGATAACTATACTAGCATTGACACCAACGGACAATAACATTCACTTTATTATAAGTATGAGCTGCAGTTATGTCATTCACTGCTTTGCTCGAGTTCTTTAAAGTTGAGTGGATTCTGATTGGCCATGTTTATTATAGGAAAAAATCTGGAAGTGATTATATTGATATCATTCCTCTGTGTCATTATGGTTATAGTTGTGGTGTGAACATCCCTATTCTCATAGAATAGGAATGATTTTTAAAACTTTGTTATAGTTGTCATTAGGGCTGCACGATTAATCGAATGCGATTGTCGTGCGCATTTTGTTAGTTAAGCCGGTTCTGTAATCAGCAGTAAATCATCATCACGTGCTTTCAGATGGAGCAGAATTTACTACACATAGCCGTAGTTCACTGACAAGTTATGCAAAAAAATCGTAGACGATTTTATTGCGCGATTATGAAATAGAAGAAATCGTTCTCGATAATGACAGCTGTTTGCATAGCTTCTCAGTGAACTACGGCTCTGTGAAGTAAATGCTGCTCCATCTGTAAGCATGTGAAAATACCACATTTTAATAACATTTTTACTCCAAACTCACTTCATAACGTCAGTTGAGTGTTTGAAATAAATCCTTCTGTGAGATGATGTGGCTTCTTACACAGAATAAGGCACGCAACATATTTCATAGTATTTAAGCAGTGATAAAGGCATTGCATTATAAATATACTTTATTTTAATGAAAATTATAATAATAATAAGAACTCAGATAAACCGTATATTGCCGTAGTCGTGTGTTTATTAGTCACGTTGAATCAATTGC
Organism: Sinocyclocheilus anshuiensis; assembly: GCF_001515605.1. Classification (NCBI taxonomy): domain Eukaryota; kingdom Metazoa; phylum Chordata; class Actinopteri; order Cypriniformes; family Cyprinidae; genus Sinocyclocheilus; species Sinocyclocheilus anshuiensis. Next base: position 1,271 of record NW_015552641.1, read on the forward strand.
CACCAACAATGTTGCCAGAAGAGATTAACAACACAACTTAGTATCCATGCTGCTTGTACTAAAGCTGGATTCCATCCCTTCCTTTCCCCAGGGTGGTGTATCATGAGCTTGTGCTGACCACTAAAGAGTACATGAGGGAGGTGACCACCATTGACCCAAGGTGGCTTGTAGAATTTTCTCCAGCATTCTTCAAAGTCTCTGATCCCACACGCCTCAGCAAGCAGAAGAAACAGCAGCGGTTGGAGCCCCTCTACAACCGCTACGAGGAACCAAATGCCTGGAGAATATCCAGAGCCTTCAGACGACGCTAGAACCTTCACACAGCGTCCTCATAGACTGCGAGTGTCCCATACTGCCGCTGAACAAAACATCAACTTTGTGGTGTTGGCAGAGTAGAGGATAAAATGGACAGAATCTAAAAATGTTCGTAAGAAACATGAGGTGCCCCATTTTTTACATTTGTTTTTATATACAAACATATTTGAATTTAAAGGAGACTTTTCCTCAAATTTTAGCTAACCTGGTTTTCTGCTTTCACTTTTTTTTTTCTTTTTTTTTTTATCAGAAGCATTTCATTTTATATTTTTATTTTGGATGTCTCCCTGGGATTTATGATTGAAATTATCCCTACCTTGTATTTAAAAGAATAAAATAACCTGAGGGATCAAAATATGAAATTAAATTATCTGGGTTATTTAACCCTGTGTTGAATGCTAAATCCAGGTAATTTGACTTTTTAAAACAAGCTATCCCTTTAACATAAATCAGTTATTTGCATTGTATAGTGCAGCTCTTTTTCGCCCAGATTCAACGGAATGACCCATTTGTGTTGTAGAATGTGTGGACAGCATATCCGTCTGGTCAGTGGATGTTGGTTACAGTGCTGAGAGGGAAAGGGTATTTATTAATTCAGTTAGTTCCTCTGCGGAGGTCTGGTCATGTACAAGTGAACAGGATGTTATATATCACACATAGATCTCATCTTTATTTGGGACATCTCTTCTGTTTTAATGTTTAAATTACCGCACAGGATCAGTGTATTGGACCACAGTGGAGATTTTGTATTATAGCTCTTCCATTAGAGGAAGCGATGGGGGATGGAAATGTCCTGCAGTTTTTGATATTGTTACAGCTTATGTCATATCTTGGAGTCATTTTGATGTCAACTTAAATTAAAATGTTCTTCTTAATTAAAGTCCCACTTTCTGTTTTTTTGGTGAGCTCATAAATAAGCAATATCACATATATATATACAGTGCCGCTTGAAAGTTTGCGAACCCTTTAGAATTTTCTATATTTCTGCATAAATATGACCCAAAACATAATCAGACTTTCGCACAAGTCCTGAAAGTAGACAGAGAACCCAATCAAACAAGTGAGACAAAAATAAGTTCTTTGTCATTTATTTATTCAGGAAAATTATACAATATTACGTATCTGTGAGTGGGAAAAGTATGTGAATCTCTAGGATTGGCAGTTAATTTGAAGGTGAAATTAAGAGTCCCTGAGTTGTTTTCAATCAGTGAAATTACTATCAGGTGTAAGTGTGTGCCCTGTTTTATTTAAAGAACAGGGATCTATCAAAAGTCTGATCATGTTTGTGGAAGTGTATCATGGCATGATCTCAGGACCTCAGAAAATGAGTTGCTGTTGCTCATCAGGCTAGAAAAGGTTACAAAAACATCTCTAAAGAGTTTTGACTCCACAGTCAGACAGATTGTGTACAAATGGAGGAAATTCAAGACCACTGTTACCCTCCCCGGGAGTGGTCCACCAACAAAGAAAACTCTAAAATCAAGACGTGTAATAGTCTGCAAGGTTGCAAAGGAGCCCAGGGTAACTTCTAAGCAACTAAAGGTCTTTCTCACATTGGTTAATGTTCATGAGTCCACCATCAGGAGAACACTGAACAACCACGGTGTGCATGGTGCATCCAAAAAGAACATTGCTGCCAGTCTGCAGTTTGCTAAAGATCATGCGGACAAGCCAGAAGGCTACTGGAGAAATGTTTTGTGGAAAGATGAGACCAAAATATAACTTTTTTTGGTTTAAATGGGAAGCGTTATGTTTGAAGAAAAGAACACACTGCATTCCAGCATAAGAACCTTATCCAATCTGTGAAACGTGGTGGTACTATCATGGTTTGGGCCTGTTTTGCTGCATCTGGACCAGGACAGCTTGCCATCATTGATGGAACAATGAATAATAATTATGTCAGGACATCTGTCAGTGAACTAATTCTCAAGAGAAAGTGGGTCATGCAGCAAGACAAGGACCCCAAGCACACAAGTTGTTCTACCAAAGAATGGTTAAAGAAGAACAAAGCAAATGTTTTGTAATGGTCAAGTCAATGTCCGGACCTTAATCCAATTGAAATTGTGGAAGGAACTGAAGCAAGTAGTTCATTGGAGGAAACCCACCAACATCACAGAGCTGAAGCGGTTCTGTACTGAGGAATGGTCTAAACCTCCTTCAAGATGTTGTGCAGGACTGATCAGCAGTTACAAGAAACATTACCTGCAGTTATTGCTGCAAAAGGAGGTCAGACCAGATACTGAAAGCGATATAAAACCAGAATTGTAAGTAAATGGGGGAAAATCTGGCTATTTAGACAAGTCTTGATTTTCAGTTACACAATTATTCCAAGCTTCTGTTATTTAAAGATGCTCTGAGAAAATTTGTTTGACATGGTATGTAGAAAATTATACTACTGTAAAGGCCGCTGTGAGAATCTTTTTAGCCAATCAGAATGCGTTTGATACTGTCTGCCCGTCACAAATCACTTTGCGCGCTCACAGCGCACTGCCCATAAATGGAAAGGCGGAAGTCCAGAGCGCGAAAGATGAAGCGGT
>NW_015552641.1:5367-15716 GCF_001515605.1 Sinocyclocheilus anshuiensis
GGAAATTAATTTAATCAAAAAAAAAAAACATAGCCTTATATACAAGTGGATGGGGTGGGCATGTGCAATAGGTGCAGCGGGTAGTAAACTGGGATGGGGAACATGGGAGAATGTTGGTAGCATTAGTACATGTAGCCTTTGGAGTACGACTGAGGGCCCATGTTGGTGGCAGCTGGTTCAGACGGGTAAGACACCCCCTCATCGAGGTGAGACAGCGGCACAGTGTCCTCCTCGTTGACGTAGCGTTCGAATTCTGCCTTCAGACTTGGCCGCTGATTGTCAGGAAAAGCCAAGGATATCAGAGCCTCCGGCTCACACACAAATTTGTAAACATAACACTCACACGCCACCTGGAAACAAAAAACAAGTTTTTAAATATTTCATAATCAAAAACAATAACCCTCATGTTCTGTTTGGGACCCCAAACTAATTTTTAACATCTCAAAAAAACATGATTAACATGGAAGTATCAGGTTGATACAAAATGAATTGTTAGATCATCCATGAAAAATGTTTCTGTTTGCGGTTAATTTGACACCCTAGAAATAAAAGTGGAAATGAAATGCATATATCATATGTAATTATGTAATGAATTTTCAGATGATGCACATTTAATTTAATTTTGTTTTATTGTATTCGAAATGTATTTTGTATCATGTGTTTTTGCTGGTGTCAAACTGACACCAGACAGAAACAACATTACTTGATTAGATAAAATTGAAATTTTGGAATTAGGTTATTATTATTATTATTAATTTTACACAAATCATTCTGGAGTCTATATTTGGAGTCTCTGCGATCCCAAATAGAGAGTAAAGTAAATCCCAACCCAACGTAAAGGTTGAAGTGAAGAAAAAAATTGCATAGGAGACAATAAAATATGATATGCAATACCTTTTGCATAATTCTCTTCTCATAATAGTAGCCCAAAGAACGACTCAGTTTGTCGTAATTCATGGCTGGACGGTTCTTCTGCATCCCCCAGAGTCTTGCCACCTAGAGTGTCAAAATAAGTCATAACACAAACCATAAGAGCAGGAAATGACTGTACTGCAGTGACTTAATTTGAACACAAGAGGTCCTTTGTGACTGTACAACAACTGAACTATGAAAAGGAAGGGCGAGTCCCCACAAAATAATGCAGTTCCCTTTATATAACCAAAGAAGCGTTTACCACTAAACGCTGACCAAAACACCACACGGTGCACAGCTCAAACTGCTAGTTGTCAAACCTAGAGGAAATACTAATTTATCCCAAACTTTAAAGATCAACTTGAGGGCCCTAGAAAATTTTTTTGTTCCATCTTGGGCCAGTAGACATTTAAAGAACAAATTGTTTGGTCTTCAACAGAGCTCTATGCTTTAATTCCGATAGTAACATTTTGGCTGTAATGAATGATTCATGTGTATGGTTGAGCAGAATTGATGGATTTATCTCTGCAGGATAGTTTGCTGAGTCATGCCATTTAGCCGTCTACTGACAACAGACAATAGGAGGTTAACGCTCTCGTCTCGACTGCTGCGGTGTGCTTAGACTCCGGCAAAATGGAAGGTTGTAATATTTGGTAATGGAGCCATTCTCCATTTTATTTCACTATGCTGTTAAGTGGGGTAAATAATGCATGGCAGCTAATGGAAAACTGGCATTGTGTAGATGTGATCTTAGACCCTGGGGAACTATGAGCTGATTGCAAGCAAATCTCTGAAACCCATTGTTTATTCTCGCTATAGTTTGTGAAGGCTGAATGAACACTGCATCAAATTGATCTAAACCTCCCAGTATTCATATTGTCATCTTAGATCTTTGAATGATCAATTGCTATTAAAGTTTTCTGGATATAAAAACATATTTTGCCTTCTGAGAACTCTTAAAAGCCCAATTTTTACCTCCTCTGGCTCAATGAGTTTGAACTCCATGCCACGGCCGGTCCATGCAATGAAGTGAGCATTGCCAGGGTCGTCGAGGAGGGCCACCAAAAACTGCCAGAGCTGAAGTGAGCCACGGCGCTGATAGGGGGCGCCTTCACGAAACACACCGCCTCCTTCCTGCTTCACCTCACCTGAGCAAAGGAAAAGAGATTGTCCATTAATTCACCTATAGATAGCAATCATATATCAAAACTTTTTATCCAAGCTAAGACACATGGTGATAAGGACTTGATTTGAAATTGCAAATATTCATAGAGTGGGGAGACCACATTGAAAATCTGAGATTCAAAATCTAATTTAAACCTACTAAACAAATTTTAGGATTTTAAAAAATGTGTTAAAGAAGAAATGTTATGAACTGAATTAGAAATGTTTAGGAATCTGCACTCTTTCTCTTTTCACATCGATACAGCTCTTTTTCTGTACACTTTCTAGGTCGCTAATCAAATAAGCAAATTTGTGACGCTGATCACGTGAACTCCTTTGTAGAGACGGTCAGATGTTCTTGCTTCCACTGAAGCACAAGATGCTCTTTGGATCATTCTCAAATCATGCTGGAGAATGTAATCATCAGGTTTTATATTATAAAACCTCATATTTATATTTATATTTATATTAATTTTTCAATTCAATTTTCCATTCTGATTGTTATGCTGGGGACAATTTGTAATGGAAAAATAAAAATAAAAAATGAATGAATACATTTTCAGTAATGGTCTCAGACTTTTGGGCACCACTTTATTGATTTTGTTTCTCATTTTTGTGTGTTGTAGTTTTAATTACAGCACTTCATTTCATTGTATGAGCTTGGTACTTGAACAGATTATTTGAATTTGAAATGAATACCTATTGTATGAAAATAGCATCTGGACCAGTGAGACTTACCTTCAAATTTCTCAGGAACAACGCGGGAATCATTTTCAAACATGTGACCTAGTAAGATAGGACAAGGGAATTATTAGTAGTTCAATGTGGATACCAAGACAATCCAATTGAGTTACAGGTATATTGTGCTAATGCATGAATGGTTAGTCATTAATAATAATGAGCATGGGCTGCATGATTGGGGAAATATCTAATTGTGATTTTTCAGATATAATAAAAAAATAATAATAATAGAAAGTGTACTATTATTATTATTAAAGAGATTAAACATAATAAGAATGATTACTAATGTCAAACTTTACTATAAAACAAAAAAATTGAATAGGACCCAAACTTGCAGCACATGCATTGTTTTTTTTCCCATTTAGTGCAGGCCGCTTTAGGATGCTGAAAACACCCGATCTTGAATTGCTCACGTGTAAATAAACACAGTGCCGCACTTCACTCTGAAACGCATGTATTTATTTAAACCACAGCCTTTGCGATTTAATAATCACACCAAGTCATTTCTTGTTATCAGGTTTATTTAGCTTTAATCATGCAGCCCTACTACGTTGTACAAAAGTGTTGGTATGGTTTCTTATTGGTGTTAGTTTGTATTTCTCTCTATTTTTGTTCTGTAGCAGAGCAGCAGCCACCGGCCTGGTCAGGGATGAAACTACTGATAACGGCCTGTACTCCACCTCAGATAGGGCACATATCCTCACACAAACATCCTTTTGTTCCAGACTAACTCATCCCAAGCTGCCACATTTCTGCACGTATGAATCTGAGCTAAGTAGCATCAGACTTTCTCAGTGATATTAGTGAAAAACAGTTTTATTTTAGTATTCTTTAAATACTGCTTTTATTTGTATCCGGTTTTCATTTTATTTTTGGTCATTTATGTGCTTTTGTCATTTTTATTCGTTTTTGAGGGTTTTGTTTTATTTCAGTTTTTAGTAATTTTAGGACTTCAACTTATTTTATTTCAGTTAGTTACCAAGGTAACATTTCAAATTTTTGTTTAAATCTTTTAAGTTTAACATTTTCAGATAATATTTGTGTTTATGTGCTTTATTCAATTATGGAAATGTTAATTAATCATTTCAATAGTTTTAGTTAACAAAAACATCACTGGACAAAGTAGTACCTCGAAAAAACTAAAAGGATACGAAACAACCCAGAAAAAGTCATGCTTCCTTTTTTTCCACTTAAAATAATCGGGTAACGATTATTTTCGGGTAATGAACTGGTAACTTTGTTTTTAAGCTAATCTATGTGCAATGTTTGTTAGATCACTGTTGTTTGTAGTCTTTCCCAGAGCACTGATAAGTTGGACCTGCGCAGGGTGTTGTGTTTCAACCCTGTGTCAGTCGCTAAACCCGAGTGTGAGGAGGTGAGTTCGCTGTGTTGTGAGTATATGGTCCGAACCCCCCGGCTACAACACAACCCTCCCACCTCCCGCCCGCTCGACCAAGCCAGCGCACAGGCTCAGGTTACCGAGGCTACGCTCATTTTTCCATTATGAGTTCATCTGCCTGCAGAAAAAGGAAGCCGCTGCTGCAACACTACACCCGCGAGCGCTCCGCTGGGGATTCTAGTCTTTCCAGTGCCCTCCATTTTCTCAATGAAATTCCTATGCCTCCCTCCCTCTCAAAGAACACAGGCAGAAAGGGAGGGGCAAAGGAGCAGGAGCGGGGAGAAGTACAGAAACACTGTTGAGACCTTTGCAAAGTGTCAGTGGATGTGGAAGTGGAGAACCGCAAACAGAATCTCTTTGGAAAAAAAGACTTTTTGGTTTTGCCGACCAATTTACTGTTTACATTAGTGGCCTAATGTGGTTGGATTTTTCAGGAAGAGAAAGGCGAATAAATTCACTATGTGTCATCAGTCTTTTGGCTCACATACCAGGTTCGTAAGTGTAGTCAGTGGGTTCCTGTTTGACCATCATATGGGCAGGAGGAAACCTCTGATGCTGTGGCCCGGCCATGTGGGCCGCTCGGTCGTACAGAGGGTCCATGTACTCCTGCTTGAAGTTCTGCTGAGGAGGATAAGGCGAACACGGGTCAGAGTGTTGCCGATGGTAACCACCACCTCCGCCCCCGGTGGCATGGGCAGGATGTATACGCTGCAGGGCCTGGCCTTGGGAAGCGAATGGTGGGCACACCTCAGCAGAGCCGGAAGGGAACCTGGAACTGGGAGGGAAAACGAGACCTTGATTAACACATAGGCTCTGAAAAATGCTTTTGCAATGCAAGGATGCCTTGTTAACTGTTCTCTTTTGATGGTGAAAAAAAACTGATGAATAAAACCGATATTTTATGTTATGACAAATAAGCAATAAAGAAAGTAAGAAAGTTTTCAATAAGAAAACATTTTAAACTTAGAATTTTAGTCTAAAATTCAGTCGTTTTAAATGTTATAAAGTAAATTTGGCATCACAACATTGTAAAGTATGAGAATTGAATATTTGCTACATAAATCTAAAAAAAGATTACATTTAACAGTGTTTTTAAAGATTAATTTTAAGTAAGAGTTAAATGACGGAAAAGGTCATTTAAATGAAAAACAGAGGAAATAAACATGCACAATTAAATATCCATATGGATTCACTTGTATTTAAAATGACTGATTTTAGTTTTTCCACAGATAACCGATATGATACCGATATATGCATTGCATACCTTCTTAAAAGTAAACACACCTACACATTCTTTATCATTATTGTTACCTGGGGTTCATGGGGTAACTGTGGCTGTGGCAGGCGTGGGATTGGCTGGCTGAGGGTGTATTCATGTACCCTGACTCCGGCCGAGTTCCCACTGTTGTTTTTGGGGAGTAATGCTGCATAGGAGACCTAGGTGTCCCTGGACAAGAGCTCTTAGATCCTCCTGCTGCTGCTGCTGTTGCTGCCACAGCTGCTCTCTTCTGCTCATAGGCACTGCAGGGCACACAGACACTTTTTCAATAAGTCAACAATGCATTTCTTTCCTGTTACATGCATGAGATCATGTACGGACGTATCTTCGACTATTAACATTTTTTATGTCTCGGGGGTAGATTTTTATTAAAAAAAATTCTCTGTTTAAATAAGGGTCACATTAAAAGTAGAAAAGTATATGTATAGGCTTTTGTTTTATGTTTGAGCCAGACGTTCATTCTTAAAATATGAGAATATATAATGAAAATATTTATTAATCATTTTTAAAACATAATCTAAACAAAGTGGAAAAACTATTTTTATATTAATGTCAAAATTATAATATTTCTTACACAAATTCTGACCCTCAGATGTGTTCTCATTTTTTATTATGTGTGAAAATATTATTTAGTTGTATTTAATTAAATAAAATGTGAAATCAGCCTTAGCAAGACAAGTCTGCTGTTTTATTTAATAAATTGTTTAAAATGCTGTTTTAATGCTTAAAATATCGTGCATAGGGCTAAAAGTGCGTGCAGTAAACCTGTTCACGCCAACAAAGTATGTTTGAGAAAGAAGCATCAAGTGAGAGGCATCAAGCAACAGCATTCAGCTTTTGACTGACCTGGGTTTTATTTTAGTATTCTTTAAATACTGCTTTTATTTTTATCTTTCCGGTTTTCATTTTATTTTTGGTCATTTATGTGCTTTTGTCATTTTTATTCATTTTTGAGGGTTTTGTTTTATTTCAGTTTTTAGTAATTTTAGGACTTCAACTTATTTTATTTCAGTTAGTTATCAAGGTAACATTTCAAATTTTTGTTTAAATCTTTTAAGTTTAACATTTTCAGATAATATTTGTGTTTATGTGCTTTATTCAATTATGGAAATGTTAATTAATCATTTCAATAGTTTTAGTTAACAAAAACATCACTGGACAAAGTAGTACCTCGAAAAAACTAAAAGGATACGAAACAACCCAGAAAAAGTCATGCTTCCTTTTTTTCCACTTAAAATAATCGGGTAACGATTATTTTCGGGTAATGAACTGGTAACTTTGTTTTTAAGCTAATCTATGTGCAATGTTTGTTAGATCACTGTTGTTTGTAGTCTTTCCCAGAGCACTGATAAGTTGGACCTGCGCAGGGTGTTGTGTTTCAACCCTGTGTCAGTCGCTAAACCCGAGTGTGAGGAGGTGAGTTCGCTGTGTTGTGAGTATATGGTCCGAACCCCCCGGCTACAACACAACCCTCCCACCTCCCGCCCGCTCGACCAAGCCAGCGCACAGGCTCAGGTTACCGAGGCTACGCTCATTTTTCCATTATGAGTTCATCTGCCTGCAGAAAAAGGAAGCCGCTGCTGCAACACTACACCCGCGAGCGCTCCGCTGGGGATTCTAGTCTTTCCAGTGCCCTCCATTTTCTCAATGAAATTCCTATGCCTCCCTCCCTCTCAAAGAACACAGGCAGAAAGGGAGGGGCAAAGGAGCAGGAGCGGGGAGAAGTACAGAAACACTGTTGAGACCTTTGCAAAGTGTCAGTGGATGTGGAAGTGGAGAACCGCAAACAGAATCTCTTTGGAAAAAAATACTTTTTGGTTTTGCCGACCAATTTACTGTTTACATTAGTGGCCTAATGTGGTTTGATTTTTCAGGAAGAGAGAGGCGAATAAATTCACTATGTGTCATCAGTCTTTTGGCTCACATACCAGGTTCGTAAGTGTAGTCAGTGGGTTCCTGTTTGACCATCATATGGGCAGGAGGAAACCTCTGATGCTGTGGCCCGGCCATGTGGGCCGCTCGGTCGTACAGAGGGTCCATGTACTCCTGCTTGAAGTTCTGCTGAGGAGGATAAGGCGAACACGGGTCAGAGTGTTGCCGATGGTAACCACCACCTCCGCCCCCGGTGGCATGGGCAGGATGTATACGCTGCAGGGCCTGGCCTTGGGAAGCGAATGGTGGGCACACCTCAGCAGAGCCGGAAGGGAACCTGGAACTGGGAGGGAAAACGAGACCTTGATTAACACATAGGCTCTGAAAAATGCTTTTGCAATGCAAGGATGCCTTGTTAACTGTTCTCTTTTGATGGTGAAAAAAAACTGATGAATAAAACCGATATTTTATGTTATGACAAATAAGCAATAAAGAAAGTAAGAAAGTTTTCAATAAGAAAACATTTTAAACTTAGAATTTTAGTCTAAAATTCAGTCGTTTTAAATGTTATAAAGTAAATTTGGCATCACAACATTGTAAAGTATGAGAATTGAATATTTGCTACACAAATCTAAAAAAAGATTACATTTAACAGTGTTTTTAAAGATTAATTTTAAGTAAGAGTTAAATGACGGAAAAGGTAATTTAAATGAAAAACAGAGGAAATAAACATGCACAATTAAATATCCATATGGATTCACTTGTATTTAAAATGACTGATTTTAGTTTTTCCACAGATAACCGATATGATACCGATATATGCATTGCATACCTTCTTAAAAGTAAACACACCTACACATTCTTTATCATTATTGTTACCTGGGGTTCATGGGGTAACTGTGGCTGTGGCAGGCGTGGGATTGGCTGGCTGAGGGTGTATTCATGTACCCTGACTCCGGCCGAGTTCCCACTGTTGTTTTTGGGGAGTAATGCTGCATAGGAGACCTAGGTGTCCCTGGACAAGAGCTCTTAGATCCTCCTGCTGCTGCTGCTGTTGCTGCCACAGCTGCTCTCTTCTGCTCATAGGCACTGCAGGGCACACAGACACTTTTTCAATAAGTCAACAATGCATTTCTTTCCTGTTACATGCATGAGATCATGTACGGATGTATCTTCGACTATTAACATTTTTTATGTCTCGGGGGTAGATTTTTATTAAAAAAAATTCTCTGTTTAAATAAGGGTCACGTTAAAAGTAGAAAAGTATATGTATAGGCTTTTGTTTTATGTTTGACCCAGACGTTCATTCTTAAAATATGAGAATATATAATGAAAATATTTATTAATCATTTTTAAAACATAATCTAAACAAAGTGGAAAAACTATTTTTATATTAATGTCAAAATTATAATATTTCTTACACAAATTCTGACCCTCAGATGTGTTCTCATTTTTTATTATGTGTGAAAATATTTTTAATATCTCTAATTACCAATTTCAAATATAGGCCCTATACTGATATTAAAGCATCTGATTAATGAAATCAATACATTCTGTGTGCTCTCTTTTGTTTTATCCCAATATAAAAAAAATAAAATGAAATAAAAAAATGTGGTCTTTGACCTAAAATGAGTTTGACACCTCTGGTGATCGTAATCTGTCACGTAAGGCTATAAACCTGGCAACATATAGATTTAAATAATGCTGTCCTTACATACGAGTGCATTTGCATTCACACCTCCCTTCAAGCTACATCTAAGAGTGAAAAACCAGTAGCATTGTACCTAAATGACAAGAGTGTCTCCATTCAGGATGAGCTTTTAGAGACAGACTGGGCTAGAGGTGGGAGCTGGACTTTACATATGTAAATAGCACGATTCAGTGACGAGGATAAGGGGTCAAAGGTTATGGTCATGGTTGAGTGCTTTAGGAAGTAGGGGATCATTATGGAAGGCCATTCGGTCAACTCCCACCACAAACAAATCTCAGGACCCCGATACCCCCCTGCTCTATACAAAAAAAAAAAAAGAAGATCCACCAGCTGTGACAGTTATGGTGGCCTTAGCTAAGAGCTCTGGGGGATCGTCCTCAGAGAGTGTGTTAAAGTACAAGTAATCACTAATCAGTTTGTTTTGAATAAAAGTACCATTGTTGAAACTGTGAGCCTTTGAGCTGTGTTTTGGATCAAGAAAATCAGATTTCAGTCACTGTTAAAGCAGGACAACTTTGCTTTTGAGTTAAACCTTTTGATCAAAAGATCATCTGGACAGTATTGTATATTCACGTCAGGCTCACATCCTGGACATTTTCATCTTATGACAGCTACAGTTGAGGCCATCCATATCAACTCAACAGGTACAATGTACCAAAATTTGAGTAATAATATCTGAAGACTATAAGCCTATCATATTATACCAGAGGAACGTGACTGCTGTGGCCTGTCATCAGATAAAACACAAATCCTGAGCAGAACAAGTCTTTATACAAAGAGTGTTTGATAAAAACACTGGAAAATAAAGGATTATCGTATTGCGTTATTCGGGTGTGATATGAGTGAATCCTTCATGCGTGTTTGATATTTGAGCTGATGTTGTGATAAAATCTGATTTCAGATAGCAGTCTGCTTAAGAGTGAGTGAAGAGATGCTGCCTGGCGTCCCACTGGCTATTTGAGACCAACAGGGACAAATCAATAAGAACAACAAGGATGCCAATTATGTCTAAATTGCTTAAAGGTTGAAATGGCAGTATTGATTTTGGGCAGCCCACTTAACACAGCTCTCAAAGCTGGCTTGTTTCTTTTTAAGTACAGCCTGTTATAGGAAGTACATCAGGTGTTTAACTGAAGTAAAAATGGCAGGATTGCAAAACAGAAAGTCACTATTATCAGTGGCGGCTCGTGGGTTTTAAAATAGAGGAGGCACACTAATTGTATTGGTCTGGGATCCCTGCCGATTATTATTATTATTATTTGCTTAACCAC
>NW_015552641.1:17461-49865 GCF_001515605.1 Sinocyclocheilus anshuiensis
CTAACCTTCTCTATCATTAGCGGTTGTAATTACATCAGCAGATTCGGCACATTCGCGATAGAAAAGCGGCACTTTCACGTTATGATATTACAACTGTGAAATTACAAACAAAAAATACACATTCTGAGACATGAACCGAAATGAATTGTGAATTCTATTAACATTAAATCATCCTCCTCCCATTTTCACCTCAAAATTATGGAGAAGCTGTGCCTCCCCTGCCTCCCCCGACGAGCCGCCACTGACTATTATAATAATCCAATTAAAAATAAATTTTAGACACCCTTATTGTAGACATTACAGCACCGTACCAATATTAAAAGTCCAGCTGATACTGATAAGCTGATAATTACTTGAATGGTCAATATTAATATTTTATACTAATTTGTAAATTAAAATCAAAACAGTGAAATTAGAATTTTTTTTTTTATATATTTTTGAAAGTCTGTAATGCACACCGTGGCTGCATTGATTTGATCAGAAAATGCAGTAAAACAATAATATTGTGAAATATTTTTTTTTCAATTAAAAGAACTCTTTTCTATTTTAATAAATTTCAAAACGTAATTCATTCCTGTGATGGCAAAGCTGAATTTTCAGCAGCATTTACTCTAGACTTCTGTTTCACATGATCCTTCAGAAATCCTTTTAATATGCTGACTTAAAATCAAGTAACATTTATTAATTAACAGTTGTGCTGCTTAATATTTTTTGTGGAAACCGTGACCTTTTTTCAGCATTTTTTATCAACAGAAAGTTCAAAAGAACAGCATTAATTTGAAACCGAAAACCTTTGTAACATTATAAAGGTCTTTTTACTGATACTATTGATCAGTTTAATAATGTATCCTTGCTGAATGAAAGTATTACTGATCCCAAACTTTTGGTAGTGTGTATAATGGCTTGGTGAGCATTACAAAGTTGTTTTTCAGCTATTTCTTTCATGGAGCTTTTCATGTTTCTTTCATGAGCTCTTGTAAATCCACCATAATTGAAATGATCAGTGGAAAGTCCTGGGAGGGATGTGGATGATAGAAAGGACTGTTCTTTCAGCCAGAGGTTTTGCAGAAACAATGCTGTTATCTCAGCACAGTACAGCGACACATGGCAGATATGTTGTGTCCATGTAAACACGATCAGAATGAAAGAGAGAGCAAGCGAGAGAATGCAAACAAAAAAGGATGTTCTGGCCTCTCTCAGATGGTGAATGGCCAGGGGTTTGCCATAAAAATTGTACTCTGCTCGCTTGGGTTTGACTGTCACTTCTGAGTGTCAGCGACTTCCCCTTTGAGTTTCAGATAGCATATTGATAGCTCAAAAATTGTTGGCAAACTTGAATGACAAGATAAGTAAAAACCATCAGACAGTCTCGTGTTTAGCTAAATTTTGTTCTCAACATGTCTTTGTTTGAAAACACTTTTGAATGCTTAATGTGTTTAGTGTTTTTGTATAGTAAATGTCATGCTGTGATTGGGTGTGGACAAGACTGGCTGACTAGGTCTGAATGGCAAATGACACATTTCTTTTAACCACACGGTATCAGTTCCCTTTATGATTGATTTTTTTTTTTTTTTTCTGATGACATGACATGCTTTGCCAAGAAAAGAAATGCATCATCCGTCTTTTAACAATGAATCATTAAGCTATTTTAACATTACCAAAAGATTAACTTTGGAAAAACTAGACGAAAGTGAAAATGTGAAAGGTGGGTGACCATAATTTGTAAATGCAATAGAATGATGTCATCCATCGCAACATGATATTATTTTATGCATGCGTTCATGTGGAAAGAGTAATCAAACTCTCAACCTCACATTCGTCAGCCCTCAATATATCGCAGTCCACTCTTAATGTTTAATGCATATATTGATTTTCTGCTCATTGCAGAAATTATATAAGGAACTCTACTGTAAAGAATGGAGACCTGCAGAGAGATGGGAGATAACACCTGCTCATTGAATTTCTGTCAAGCCGGTGAGAAATACATTTCAATCAGTCTCACCGAGCCCCATCTGGGACGATATCTTAATTATACACAGCGATAGAGAAACACTCAAGCTTTTTTTTCTTATGCTGCCTGATCTACTTCTGAGATCACCCTGGATCAATAGATCCATCATTGCTTTTTCAATACGAGATGTGGCCTGTCGCGTTTCAGCAGAACTGATGCGAGATTATGCTGAAACAATGGACTGAGCTAAGTGATTTAGACTAGTGATGACTTGCACTATTTAGCTGGAAGAGACTATGTCTCCAAACTCTGTCTATCGCATTGCGCTGGAAATCTCTGATGTGTGTGGACGTGTGTATGTTATGTTACATATGCTCTGTTATCATTAGCCCCCACCTCAGTTTCTTTTCTATGAAGCAGGAGAAGGGAGGAAAAAACCCCTCTTTGAGAGGAGGGAGAAAAGGCAATTTCCTGGGTAGGTTTAGAGTGTTTGCCCCGCTGCTTCTGTCCGCACCGATGCAGTAAAATACACACTGCTGTCCATTCAATGCCTCAGCGGCCATACCTCAGCCTGGGAAGAGAATGTTCTAACTTCTTCCAACAGCAGACCGGAGCACGAGCTTCCAAATTCATGTTTTACATAAGTGTCTGAGCTGCTGTTTACTGGCACTTACAGTCTGGCATGTATCCACCTACAAAAACATCCTAAAACTTTGCAACTGCTGGTTTCGAACAAGAATTGCTCTTATAAAGTTTTAGACTTCAGACTTTCAGAAGAAAGGTAAAACTTTCCAGCAAGATTGTATATGTTAACATTAGTTACCACAATAGTTATGAACTAAAAATGACAATACTTAAATATAGAATTTATTAATCTTGGTTAATTAATTTTCGAAAGAAGTCTTTTATGTTCAGCAAGGCTGCATTTATTTGATCGAAAATACAGTAAAACAGTAATAATGACATATTATTACAATTTAAAATAACTTTTGAATAAAAGTATGAAAGTTTGAATAAAAGTTTTCTATCTTAATTCCTGTATTTATTTTAAAATGTAATTAATTCCTGTGATGGCAAAGCTGAATTTTCAACAGCCATTACTGTAGTCTTCAGTGACATGATATTTCAAAAATCATTTTGCTGCTCAGGAAACATTTTATATTATTATCACAGTTAAAACCAGTTGTGTTGCTTAATATTTTTGTGGATACCATGGTACAGTATATGTTTTTTTTCTTTCTTTCTGATTCTTTATGAATAGACAGTTCAAAAGAACAATATTTAAAAAATGGAATTATTTTGTAACATAAATGTCTTTACAGTCACCTTTTGATCAATTTAATGCATCCTTGCTGCATAAAAGTCATCATTTCATTTTTTTTAAGAAATTACTGACCCCAAACTTTTGAACAGTTGTCTAAATTTATAAATTAACATGAACTGAGATAAATGTTGTAAAATAAAATTGATTGAAATAGTTCATTATACAATACATATTGTAAATTGTTAGAAAGAGCAAGCAAAAGAGAGCTAAGAACTGAAAGATAGGATGAAAAAGTGAAAGAAAGAAAACAGTAAAAGTGAAAGAAAAAGAGCAAAAAGTGAAAGAAAAACCATCAAAGATAAGAAAAAGAGACAAAGAAAGATCGAAACAACAATAGAAGAGAAAGATGAAGAGGCAGAGAAAAGAAAAAAGATGAAGAGGCAGAGAAAATCATCCCTGTAAAGCTGTGTTGAGCGCAGCTCTCAGTCAGTCCAAATCATGAATGGAGATTCCGTTTTCTCTTAATGTGCTGCCTCAGCCAGTCCCTCACAACCAGCCCATTCATAAAAAATGTGGGGCTTAAATGTGCGCGTGCGTCGGTGTGTGTGTACGTGTGTGGCTCGTTTCACTGCAGAAAGTTAGTGAAAGAGGAAAGCCTGGCCCCCTCTACGGGGTAAAATGACTGGTACATTTTTGGCACACTTGAGGATGTTTTTGCAGACTTTGTTGCATAGCAGCTGTATTTTGGAAAGTTGAGAACTGTAGAGCTGCATATTTTGTTTGAGGAGGGGCGGGGGTCGAGCACGACAGCACAATACAGTGATATATCAGACACGTCGAGAGAGCTAACGGAAGTGCAAACAGGCTTGAGACTGTAAATTCAGAAATCCCTTTGCACATCTCTTGTGTTTTCATCTCTCCTGCTCTTTTTCCTGTAGACTTCTCTTTTCTGGGACTGGATTTATAGCCACAACTTCCTATATTACAACAAGGCACAAAACCAAACAATGGCTCTCACTACACAGCACTTGCAGGATTAACTCACGTCTTGGAACACTCAGCATTGAGACAGAGAGAACAGAAGAGAAAAGGCAGCCTAAATTATCACATTTTAGTTCAGTTGGAGGGGAAACAGGATGGGGGTGGGGTTAAAACCTCCATTCAGAAAAAGGAACCATGAGGGTGGAGTCAGTTCTGCTCTTGGGCATTTTCATGAATGGGAGAAAGAATCCTGTTCTTTGAGTGCCATTACAAGCAGGACAAAATCCCCCTGTACTAATCAATACTATAAAGAGAAACAAAAGGGTTTAATTTTTGATATTTATATTTGTTGGGATGAAACTAAAAAGTACATGTTCACAATTACTATTTGACAAAAAAAAAGAAAAAATGTACCGTTTTAATTTATTACAATTTATGGGAAGTTTTGTGTTTGCTTTGTGATCTCTTGTTCTGATTCATTTCCTTTGGCTATTCATTTTCTACAGCACTGTCTAGTTTAAAGTCTAGAGGAGTCCTTTTAAAGCATTTAACATGTTAATGATTCCCTAACTAGTCAAACTAATCATTTTCACATTCATATCCCAAGTTCTGAATGACAGTTTATGTACCGAGGATGTACCAAATTAGTTCCATCCCCAATAATGACAAACAGGTCACAGTTACGCCAAATGGAGACTCTCAATGTGGAAAAACGAGATGGATGGGGATAGATTTGCCAGATGTGCAGGTGTTGCACAACAGCATGTCCAGCACCTCCCCCACTTCTTTAATCTGGCATTCCGCTCTATCCCAGAGTCTTAGACTCACGGTCGTGCCCAGACGGGAAATAACTTGACTGGCAAAACAAGCGAACACTTGATGCCATGTATCTTGTTTTCCCTCATGTGTTTACAGACAAAAGGCCAAGAGACAGTTATGAAATGTAACATGCTGGGACGATTTAGCAAAACATCTGACTCACCTGAATGTCATGATAATCTTAGTGCGTTTGAACCTAGCAATAGGGAGGAGGCTGTGTTTGGATCTTAGCTGGTGGCATAAACTGACCCACACTATAAGGACCACAAACGTGGGAGAATATATTTTTGTGTATAGCTGCTTTGTCAACTCAAGGCTTTTTTTTTTTCAATGAGCGACCTCAAACGGCGACCAATTCATGAGTTATTACTCCATTACGTCTAAATGAAAGGGTGGGTGTTGCTGTCAGTCAAAGCTTTGCTCCACTTAACTAATGTGACAGGCCTGTCAGCCTGAACTCCCAACTCCTCTGTGACTATTAGGAAAGGCTGTCAATGGCAAAGAGCACTCGTGATTGGTCATGTCCTGATGGGGTTAAGTAGACATGACCCTTTCCTGCCCCAGAGTTCATCTCCACTTCCTTCCCCTCATTGTTGCACAACAGACAAGAACAATATGTTATGGGGAGCATCTGTCATTAGAGGTCAGATCTAGAATGGGGTACTATAGCACTGTTTGCACACATGAGTTTTGGGATTGCGACTACCCTGCGTCTTTTAGCAAGCCACTGCCCGGTTCGTGTCACTGAAAAAAACAAGATCTATGACTCATACTATGAACTTTGCAACCCTTGAAAAAATTGTCACCATAACAAACTTGCCAGCGGGGTAAAGGCCCAACCCAATATGTTGTGAATGGCTGTAACAAAAGGTTCAAGGGGAACTGTTTACAGAGCATGCACCACAAAGCCCGGCACGCCATTGACAGGAGACACAACAAAATAAGGATTGCAGTTGAAAAGGCGACCTTTGCATTGTGCGGTAGGAATTTGCTTTCCCATTTACACCTCTGTCAGACACAAAAAGGAAATCTTTGTGCTTGACTGCTGAATGATCTTTTACCGGCTTCCTTAGCTGCTCAGTTGAGTCTTTCAGGCACATGCAAATGGAAGGTGCTCTTTAGTATGAACATCCAAATACGTCAGTGTAAGTGTAGTAGGTCATGTATCGTGTGTTTCTGTTATGCAGAGGCTGAGAACAGGACTGTTCGTCTGAAAATCTCCACGCCTCAGCCTCCAGCAGTTTGTCAATCAGTCACTTTCTGGACAAATAATTGGAGGACAAACCTACTTCCTCTTCTTTATCTATATCTTTTTGTTTTTGTCATTTTTCTCAGCCTCTCAGGTTTCATGTTCATTAATGTTCATGAATAAGACGTAAATCAAAAGGAATGATGTACTTACAGTTCTCTGAGTGGAAGTCAGGAACAAATTGCTCATCGCTATCAGGAACTTGAGCTGCAGAGAACACCAAAATGTTTAATTAAGCATTCTAAAAATATGTACTAATATATTCACATATATGACATATGTATAAAAAATTATGTAAGAAAACAAATTATTCTTTATATTCTTTTATAAAACCCAAATCTAAACCCAGAAGGCAGATACTTTTAAAGTTTTAACACAAAGCAGAGATGCAATTTTCAGAAATATGACTATAGATACTAGAACTGCTGTTTCTGTTGTAAAAATTAAAATGAATTAAAAAAAAATCTAAATGTAAAATATAAGTAAATAAAATGAATTTATAACTATTTTTGAAATCAAGAAAAAACAATATATATATGAGGATGTTTACTCTTGTCTGGAGTCCCTCAGATATTAAATACAACCTTATAATTAAATGTTAAATATGTTATATGACCCCAACCAGACTTTGAGGGTTAAAACATTTTTTTTTAGTATAGTTTGGATTTATATTTTCCTGTGTCTCCTCCTTTCTGCCCCTGCTAACTCAGAGATCAGACTCAAATTAAAGCTGCAAGCAGCCTTTAAAGGGCCCTCGCATCCGGAGCCACTTCCACCCGGTGGCCTTAGGAAATCAGTGAACGGTGGGCAATATGCGTTTAAAGTGGTAAATATAGGAGGAATATGTCAAAGTAATTTATATGTGCCAAACTTCCTGCTGCCAGCTGGTGGCGCTATGACTATAACTGAATATTGGCATGTAGATGTCTTCAGGCCAGGACTTTTATCAAACATGTGAAGTTTGGTGCAGATTGGTATGTTTGAGTTAGTGTAAAACGTGGCATGTCCTGTTGCCAACAGGTGGCGCTATGATTATAACTGAATATTGGCCTTTAGATGTCCTCAGGCCAGGACTCTTATCAAACAAGAAGTTTGGGGCAGATTGGTCATTGCATATTTTAGTTAGTGTAAAACATGACTTTTCTTGTTTCCAATAGGTGGCACTATAAATTATAACTAAATATTGGCATGTTGATGTTTTCAGGCTAGGACTCTTACCAAACATGTGAAGTTTGGGGCAGATCTGACATTGCATGTTTAAGTTAGTGTAAAACAAGTAATTTCCTGTTGCCAGCAGGTGGCGCTATGATTATAACTTAATATTGGCCTTTAGATGTGTTCAGACCAAAACTCTTATCAAACGTGTGAAGTTTGGGGCAGATTGGACATTGTATGGCTGAGTTACAACAACGTCATTTTCATGGCGAAACATCGAACTTTGTCAGGCCACCACGGACACGCACTTTAACGAAAACTGAAGATCTTCACAATTTAACATGTTGATGTCATTAAATCTCTAGGAGTTTGTTACAGCGTAAAACATGCCACTTCCTGTTGGCAGCAGGTGGCGCTATGACTACAACTGAATAATGGCATGGGCATGTGTTCAGGACAGGACTCACTTATCAAATATGTGAAGTTTGGGGCAGATCAGACATTGTATGCTGATGTAGACATTGTTATAGCAACTTTCTGTTTCATGGTGAAACATCGAAATTTGTCAGGCCGCCACAGACACGACCTTCGACGAAAACTCAACATCTTCGCAATTTAGCATTGCAAAGGCCTTATGATTACACTCACCAAATTTGAAGATGATCCGATTAAAACTGAGGAGTTTGTTATACGACGTCTGAAAATGGCAAAAACTGCACAAAGAGGAAATTCAAAATGGCTGACGTCCTGTTGCATTTAGGACTTCGCACCAAGATACTTTTTTGTAGGTATTGGGACATTACATGCATGTACCAAATTTCGTACACGTACGTGAAACATAGCAAGAGGGGCACTTCGTTTAATTTTTATTGATGGCGATATCGAGCCATTTTGCCAGGCCCAATTCTGAAACCCATATCAGATGTATATTTTCACCAGTTCTGATGCGTTTGCAAAGTGTTGTGACTTTTTGAGCATGTTCAAGCCCTCAAAATGCGATTCACTTTGGAGAAGAAGAAGAAGAAACAGAGCAATTCCAAGAGGGTCCTCGCATCATTGGTGCTCGGGCCTTAAATATGTTTTCAAACCAAGTCATTTTTCTTGAGCACACAAAGCCTAAATGGACACTGTGATTTGATGAAGGTATTGGCTGTCCATTAGCCTAGCCTGTGTCTCACTTCATCATCCCTGTGAAACCTGAGTTACTGCCTCTGCACAGCCCGTGACCTTCACCTCCACTTTTCCATGTGCCAGCACTTTTCCACAGGCAGCAGATCAATATCACCACTGAGTGTGTGTGTGTGTGCAGATATCTTGATTACTGCCGAATTCCATCAGATGAACATTAGATGGGCTATTATTACCCTTGTATCAAAATTTGCTCTCTCCTTTTATTTTGTATTTGTATTTTTGCCTTTTTTTTTTTTTGCTAGTATTTTTGACTATGTCAGCTTTACTCATATTACTTGTACAGTTTTATTTTTTAATTTTATTCTTTATTTTAATTTCTTATTTATTTTAATTGATTAAATTTGTATTTATTTATCAATTTTTATTTATTTAAAAAACATTTTTAAGGAGCACCAGTGCTGGTTCTGGCATGCGGAAGGGCTCAAGTTATCAAATTTAGATGTAAATGGGTGATTTCTGCCAAATCGTTATGCAAAACCTACAATCCAATTATCAATGATAAAAATGTTGCATAGAAATTTAACTTGGTTCATGTGCACATCCGGCACCCCACATCTGTATCATATACAGGCCTTATTTACATAATAAGGAGTGATCAATGTCAGACCACAAGAAGTGATGTCCTCCCCCTACCCATCACCAACACTCTAGCTGGATCCTGCTGATGGATTTACAGTCTTTCGGCTGATAGCCAATTACCTCGCTTATCCATCGTAAGCATGTTTCAACAGAATAAGAAACGATTCAGAAGAGAGCAAATGTAGCAGCGTAGCATTAATACTAAATGTATCTTCCTGCCCACATAGAAAAAAAAAACTAAAAGACATTCTCAGACAATGTTGGTCAGCTCTGCTTGGTGAAGTGTTCTGGAATTCATCACCTGCTTTGAAGTTTTGAATGCTGGCTTTTAAGGTCATGTAATTGTTTGAGAAGAGATAGGGAGCGAGGGAAAGAATAGAGAAAATAACTAAGGTAAAGTAGAAGAAAAGTGCAGTTTCTAAAGTTTAATGAGCCTCAGACAAAGAAAAGATAGCTTTGATCTTTTTTTTCATATTATCGAACTATTGGCATGCGTATGATTGTAAGATAAATGTTTCTGGCATTGTGTACAGTCATTTCTTTGGTGTTTATGGCCAAATTAAATGTGGATAGATTCTGTTGAGCTTCAAATGACTATGTTTCTTTAAAGGTCATGCTGGGTGAAATCTACGGACACAAGCAATGGATATGTCTTACATACTGATTGCATAATAATGTACAGTAACAATCAATAATGTCCCATAAAGGGTATTAATAATAATATGCGGATTTGCTGACTTTACTTTTTGTGGATTTGTACATTTGCAGACTGGTTCAATAATGGAATATGATTCCAAGGACTGCCACTCAATACAGTTGGACAAAAAGCCTTGACAAGTCATTGTTATTATGCTAATAAATAAAATAATAAATAAAAGTTGAGTTGTCCTTATTGTATTATAGTTGTGCTAAAATGTATCCATATTGATGATGGCGACCTTGAATTTCCTGTCATAGTTATATTGCTTTTTCTTCTTCTAATTATTATTTTTTTGGGCTAAGTTGCACAAGTAAGGCTTGTTCTCAGATTTATTCCACACCAATATCTCAAAGCACCATAAAATATTTGCCCTCAAAGCCTGAATTTAATGCAAATGTAATGTAAGTGGTGGCCTTTATCTAAAATAATAATAATAATAGTGTATTAAAACTAAAAACTTGATGTGTTTATGGCTCAATAAAAGGCACAAGCAAAAGAAACTTGGGTTCTTCCCCTTTATCCACTGTTCTTTTTTTATTCCTGACATGCAATAGCTCTTAGTCATGCATGCTCCTATATGACAGTGACACTTGTTACACACTTCTTTTTTTCTTGGGCATATTCTCTCTCCGCTTTTAACCAGTAGTCCATGAACACAGAAACCAGAACATTGGGAGAATTAAATCCATCTCTTTAACATTAATCTGGCACTTCCTGTGTAACGGAAACCGTACTGATGCCCCTTTGAGCATGCTCAAAGAAATGACATTAATTTCATAGATGCTGCTCTTATCCTGTTGCTATACTGTAATTATATTAGAGTCATTTAAGTTTTTTTTTTTCTGCCCCGAGGAGGATTAGTAAGGCTGTTTTTATGAGTCAAAGCTGAAGCCAATATTTGGCCCACCATCAGACGTGCTTCAACTTCTCAAAATTGCATGTGCTTCAAAAGGAGAACATGCAATTTTTAGGCAGATAGAAAAAAAACAGTTTACTGTGAGTCCCTCAAGCTTTTTAGAGTTTCCAGGGCTGACTGAAACCAACCCGATCTCTCTCAGTCTAGTTCGTCTGTGTGTGTGTAAGCAAACACATACATGGTCACATCAGACCGTGTGTCTGTGAATGTCTGTGGGAGTCTGTGTGTGTGTGTGTGTGTGTGTGTGTGTGTGTAAGAGAGAGAGAGTTTATATATTTGTTTCAAGTCAGTGAGCTTCCAGAAACATCCTGTCAAGGGCTTTGAAATGCAAGTCAGCACAAGACTAAAGTTTGTCTGTGCAAGCATGGAGACATGTTTCCTTTTTCTTTGAGGGAACCTGAATGACTTATTTTTTAGTTCAGCAGGTCCTAGGAGGAGCCAGGAGGTCTGTCTTAAAATGTAAAGAATACTCACATGATTGGACAAGCTTTTCTATTAACAACTTGTGGCCCCCTTCTATGTTTTATCTTAGCCTTTAAAGTGCAAAATCCCTGCAGCAGTGTCTGTTTTAACAATATATTGAATTACTCATCATAACCACCTGATTATAAGCCATTCCCTCCGAAAAGAAGAAAGAAAAGTTCACGGCCAGGAAAAATGAGACTGCTTTTAAAGAGCAAGTGTGTGTGAGCAATTAAAGTGCTCTCAAAACACTATAATCACTGTTCAAACTTCATAGCTAAAGTGTCTTTCTACTTCACCTGTTAAACTTCCGTGTTCTTCTCTATTGTTCCTGGTTTCTGGTCATTGAAAAATGTCCCTGTCTCCTGACTGATGTGTGAAGTTCACAGTTTGACGCTGCATAATAATAGCTGATAGTTCTGCTCTTAGGATGATGCAATTTATTGAGAACTCTTATTTTGTTTTGCATTTTGAAATCCTTAAAATATTCCATTAACAACATTGAGGGATTCCTGTAAATGTCTTAATGTTTAAATCAAAATGTATATTTAATTTAAATAAATGAAATAAAAATATTAAAATTAATATTTAAAAAATCCTTCAAGTAATGTTTTTTTTCTGTTTATAATATTGTGTTATTTCCCTAATTCATTCCTTGAATTTAAGACTCTTAGGTGTTATCTGAAGATAATGCATCTCATATTTGCCATATGTCATCTTAACTGTATGCAATTACAACCAGGATGTGTTAATTTCTGATAAAGCATAAGATAAAATGATGCATTAACATTCTTTCCAATATAAGCTCAACGTGGACAAAATCATTGTTTATCATTTCATTTTTAAAATTGCATTTATATCACCTTAATTATTATCTTAAAATACACATTAGGGTTTGCTATCGGACAGATGTATAATTCATTCAGAACAGCGGGGTTCCAGCCACCCGGTCTCATTGAGAGCAGCCTTTGTGTTCTCCACACTCTGACATGTACACAGTAAATTGTTTCTGGCAGGGTTCATTTCAACTATTTGCCTCCTGACTGTCCAGCTTTGATGCTGTTTGTTTGCTTTGCCTGAGTGTATAGGCTTTAAGAGCCTTTGTCAGGACTTTCCAAATAAAATGTAACCAGCAGCATTGTGCAATCAAGGCATTTTTGTAAACTTTAAAAAAGCAACACATTTACAGCTATACATTGACACGATTGTCCTGATGTACAGTAAATCTTAAATTCAGGCATTAAATACTGTATTGGACTATCACACCTATTAAAAACCTTTTCCTCCTAAATTTCTAAAATGAAAACATGAATTATTTCTAACAGCTGTCTTGCCTTATTAAGCAGATAAGCCACCTGATTCTAAACCTTTCTATTGTTTTTGTTTTGTAAATCTCACCAAGCAGCGTGAACTTGCTATAGCATGTCCTCCTGTGACATTTCCTTGCTCACTGCCACTAGAGGGACATATTTATTGCAATATAGACACAGTACATGCTTAGAATAGGCGCATACCTTCAGTGAGCCATGTCTCCTGAAGTTGGCTTAAATCCTGAAAGAGATCTGAAATGAAACAGAAATCATTATCACCCTGATCTATTTTTCCATACCAGCCTCAAATAATTCTTTCCTTTTTTGATATATACATCATCTGTTTACCAGAAAAATTGTTCTGACATTTTGATAAATTAGCTTATTCACTTGTAAAATCTGCCATTTTAAAGACACCGTCCTGACAATATACAGTGTAGATAAAACATTATGAAAATTTTAAACTTGCTTGCTACTTTACCTTCGGATTCCTGAGGGGGTAATTCGGTGTCCATGTATTTCCTTTTTGTCGCCATCAACAGTCTATTTAGGGGCCCATTTCCTTGCGACCTCTACAAAACAGAAACTACATTATGTAAGCGAAAAATACATACACAGAAAATAACTTCAGAAGCATGAGGATGGATATTGATTTTAAAATCCACTAGAGAACCTAACCAATTTTAAAAGAAATAGTCAAAGTGATAATTTCTCTATGACAACAAGGTACAAAAATACTGGATACTGTCAAGACTAAATCATTTTTTGGCATACATAGTGTGATGGTTATTATGCCCATTCTACATCAAAACTGAATTCACTGCAGTGCCTCTCACAATAGCAAATAGTCACAATTCAAGCATCCTGAAAAGGGAAGTTTTGATTTCCTTTTAAGTAAGAATTCACATCTGAGAAAAGCGTTTGCTGAGAGGATTAAACTTTACCTTTTGAGCACAACGTACAACATATGGAGAAATATAATTATTAGTAGACTAATTGCGACAGTTTTACTTGGTTTCAGCCCAAACTGAAAAGAGTTTTCAGCGCAACAGCGCTTGCTTAACTCAAATCACATGCAACGACGACAGAGGAACAGCACAACATCCCCGCATGAAGCCCAACGAAGCTTTGAAGTGAATAAAGCCATACTCACATTAGCTAAAGTATAAGGCACTTGCTGGTCCAGATATCCATCCATTTTATAATCCATGCCTTAACCGTTTGTGGTCATTTAGGCTGTGTTTTAATGAGATCCACGCAGACTGAGGGGAAGGAAGACGGACAGAGGCAGCAGCAGCACTTTGTGAATGGAGCGCGAGAAGGCTGCATACGTAATGAGCTCCATTCACAAAAAAAAACAGCAGCGTGCGTACAAACACTCTCTGGTCTCCGCTAAACCACAGTCTGGACAGCTCGAGACATGTTTTTGCTTCATTTGAGGCAAGACGCTATTGTCTAAAGAGTTTACAAAGGAGTTTGTGGGTGAAAAAATGTATACGTAGTATCTTATAGCTAACTTGTATATATGCCACGTCCGCTATCAGATTATGCTAGTATAGTGAAAGAATCATATTCTTCATCATCGAAACGACGAAAAATGTAAGAGATTATATTGTTTTATACATTTATATTAAGTTTCAGTGATGTTATACAGTGTAAGAACGTATTTGTTTTAATTCATTTAGCTTACCATAATAATTAGCCATTTCTAACTATTTTTCCCTGCAGGATCACTGTAGGTTGCAATTATAAAAGTTCAGGCAGCAATAAAACTTAAGCTTTTAATTTTATAACCCAAATTTCAGTGGGATATACAGTGTATGTTTGTCGTATACAGTGGATGTGTGGCCTCAATACGTTGATTAAAGAAAAAATATATTCGCTTTTCTTAAATCATACTGCTGACTTTAACTTGCTTTTCTTGCTGTCGGGTTTTCGCTTTGTAGGAAGGATTTTGATTGGTGGATTTTCTCTTTCAAGAGCTCAAATTACCTTTCTTTGTCCTTCCTTATGAATGAAGCCTTTCTGCGCATTCCAACCAATCAGATTCAAGGTTTAACAACCGAAGGCGGAGCTTGCGTTCTTTTAGCCAATCGCGGCTTGAGAGTCCCAAGGGCTTTCCCTAGTACGTTTCCAGTTGTTTTTCATTCTGAAAAAAAGGGGAAAGTCAAGGAAGGAAAAATGCCATTCATAAAAACTTGCCCCAGCAAGAATGTTTTTATGGTTGTTTTCAGCGTTTGCTCTATTAACAACAGATACCGCTTGTGAAAACATCACGTGGTGGCTGCTGGGCGCGGAACAGCAGTGGATGGTTGCAATCTCGTGTATAAATAAGTGTACACT
Source organism: Sinocyclocheilus anshuiensis (assembly GCF_001515605.1). Classification (NCBI taxonomy): domain Eukaryota; kingdom Metazoa; phylum Chordata; class Actinopteri; order Cypriniformes; family Cyprinidae; genus Sinocyclocheilus; species Sinocyclocheilus anshuiensis. The sequence goes on from NW_015552641.1 coordinate 32,382, forward strand.
GGCAGCGAAATGCGCAAACAGCGACATTTACTTTCCATTATAAACCAGAATAACCTGTGCAAAACAATGACGTTCTTTAGTGCATTAAACCGCGCGTAAACAGCGTTGTGGAACTTACGTTTTTCTGTATTAAATAGGCTGGTATAGCCTATTGTGTGTGTGTGCACAGGTTTTTCTACACTGGTGGGGACTTAAACCTGAATACACAGCAACTCATGGGGACTTGTGTCCCCATGGGTACAAAAGCTTATAAATCATACAGAATGAGTTTTTTGAGATTGTAAAAATGCAGAAAGTTTTAAGTGAGGGGTAGGTTTAGGGTTGGTGTAGGGCGATAGAAAATACAGTTTGTACAGTATAAAAACCATTACGCCTATGGTCCCCACAAGGATAGTGAACCGGACATGTGTGTGTGTGTGTGTGTGTGTGTGTGTGTGCTATAGGTATTTAGTTCAGGACACTACAAGTTTTAATTTCAGAAAAAAACATTTTAAATAGCATATTTTAAAGGGGTCATATGATGCTGCTAAAAAGAACATTATTTTTATCAGTATTGTATAATTAAACAAAAATAAAACAAAACGTGGCAAAATGTGTTTTTGACCGATATATCACTTACAGCTGCTTTTGTCTTTTTCTTACTGTGTAAGGCAGCTCTCTGAACCTGAACTGCTGGTCACAGAACCTAGACTGTGTGTGTTTTCAGTTAGTGCCAGTCATCTATGTGATGTGAGAGATGAATGAGAAATATAAGGAGCCAAGGAGGTTGTTCCCCAGCACACACACAAACACTCCTCCCCATCGAAGGACAATCCCTCCATTCTTTCTCAGCTCCTTGTCAGGGCAATGTTTACTCATATATGTATGCCTTTGATTAAAAAGGGATAAAAAGATTTCCCGAGGGTAAAGTAGGCTAAATAAAGTATTAAAAAGAACATTAAGCATTAAAACATTAAAATAACATGAAATAACGTAAAGCCATAGCTTACAATGAGTCACTCAGTACTTTGACCCCCTGTTGGGTTTTCCATTATCTCCCTTGCCAGGGCTGAGCCATGTGTTCAAACCATGAAACGTATGCTCACATTTTCCTGCCAAATATTTATCTTTTCTCTTTACCACTGTCTCATATTTGCAGTTTATAAAATATATAAAATTTGTGCATGCACGTACATATTTAAGCATGCATGATACACTGTATGAGACAACATTCCACTTTCCAGATCATAGACAATAATAAGGCTATTGGTGTCCAGTGGGGCTTGTAGCATTTACAGTAAACAGGAAGTTAAGTGTGTGCACAGGCAGGCGCTTGGTAAGGTGCTGACCCTGGGATGTTTACAGTGCACCGAGGGTGCGAGGAAGGGCAGCTCGCCGGGCTGGGCCATGTCAACTGGAAGAAGATTCCCAGTGCAAACAGTGCCGTGTGAAACTCGGGAACAGAGTGTGCAGGCAAAGGCAGGGGACAAACATTTTCTTCGATTCTCTACTAAATAGTACAACTAAAAATAATCCCCACAGACGTGCTGGCCACTGACTTATCTGACTTTCTTTTTATGCCACGTTGCCAAATTTGGAGCTGTGCTGCTTTGTATCCTGTACAGCAGAAAATAAGGCATCTTGTGTGCACTTCCTCTAATTTCCTTCAAACAGTTTTAGTTGATTTTAAATCCTGCATGTCTATATTTCTATTTAAGGATATTTGGGATTGGACACATCATCATGGGTGCTTGAAACAATTATTGAGGCTGTAAAAGCTGTGTTCACCTTGGCTACATTTGGGTTTGTAGGCATTGTAGATGCTTGAAACAGTTTATTGTGGCTGTACAATTTAGAAGCACCTCTTCCATGAAAATAGCAGATATGAATGCTAGCATAGAGGAGAAAAGGAGCGGATCAGGCTGTCTGTTGCTCTGCCGTCTGTTGTTAATCATAGTGTGGTGTGATGGCAGACACTGTGCCAGATTTACACTCTCTGGCACCGGGTCATTGTGTCACACTGTCTTTGCCTGCTGCTCTGCACCAGTTCACATTAAATCATTTCTTTGTAGCTACAGTGGAATTCTCAACACTGTGGGATACTACAAAATGAGATGCATCGAGGATTTAAATTTGTATTTGTACGTTGTTAAAAAAATAAAATATGGTTGTCAGACATGTACCTTAAACAATAAGGTTGCAACATTGAAGTTTTACAGATTGAACTTAATTCATAGTGTTTTTTTAAGAAATAAGTTATACCAAATTTCTAAAACCTGTTTTTTAACTGACAATCACCTTAAAAACACAAGTGGTAAAGAGAAAGCCATGATGAATCAAAGATTACCACAAGTATCCTTTTCCACAAATACTAAACATGGTAACACAATATGGAAGCCTGCTTTTCACCACCAAATAAAACATAAAAAGGTAAGTGTGACTTTTTATCTCATAATTCTACTTTTTTTCTCACAATTTTGAAATGATCTCACAATTCAGACTTAGTTTTTCGCAATTCTGAGAAAAATTGTGAGAACTGCAACATAAAAACTCAGAATTGCAAGATTTAAATTCTGATTTTACCGAGTTTATACAGAGTTCAAATATACAGGTGCATCTCAATAAATTAGAATGTCATGGAAAAGTTCATTTATTTCAGTAATTCAACTCAAATTGTGAAACTCGTGTATTAAATAAATTCAATGCACACAGACTGAAGTAGTTTAAGACTTTTCCACGACATTCTAATTTATTGAGATGCACCTGTAATTGTGAGATATACACTCATAATTGCGAGAAAAAGTCAGAATAGTGAGATAAAAAGTCACACCTTTTATTTTTTATTATTCTGTGGCTGAAACAAGCTTCCATACACACGACACTAACTAATACATTAAACATTAATTTAACAACATAAGATGTAACATAAGACCATAATATACATAACTGATAAGAAAAAACTAAGAAAGAAATAATAAGAAGGAGGGAATGTTTTGTTAACTGATTAACATAGCACGTTTACAGTCTTTTACTGTTAAAATTGCAATAATCTTATACAATGTATCTGTTTGTCTTTGTTTCTGAATGTCTGAGTATCACTGTGCCCTTCTACAGCAGAACCACTGTGTGGATGTGTTTTGAAGCGTGCCTCTGTCTATATTTTTGTAGGTCTGATGGGCATTTATGTGCACTTCGATACCGGTCTTTGCCTTTTATTCATTCCTGCTTGGTGTTTGGCCGTTGCCAGGATGCCTTCCTATGTCAGACTAAGCAGGAAATGCCTCCGCTGGCATCTGAGCAGGCATTCGCGGCTCGATCCAAGCATGGCCCAAGCACCTGCAGCCTCATTCTCCTGCCTCAGACAGAGGCCTGCTTGTTTGTCAACAGGCCCTGTCCCTGTTAAAGTCAGGGTCTCTCCGTAAGCTCAGTGCCATAGAGGAACAATCAGACTGGCACAATAGGCCTGTCCTCCAGCGAGATCTTTCTGATGCCCACACAGCTGCACCAGCCCAGCTGAATGTATACATCAGACATAATGACCTTTCCCTCTTATTCCCTCTGACAGCTTTTCTCTGGCTGCCAGCAGCACATCAGGAGTCCGTGGAGTGTGTTCTAAATCTGGTGGGATTGGGGCAGTGTGAAGACACAGAGGAGTGTTGTTAGCGTCTCTGACAATGTGGCTTTTGTTTACATGCTCAATTGTTGGTTCAGCCAACTAGCTGACATTTCCATTTATATCCCATTTTCCAGGCCATTTCCATGCTAATTTAAGGACAAAACAAAATCACATGTACTTCAGCTATAGTGATCCACTTGTGTCTGGGCCACAGAAGGAGCCGTGGGGTATAATGATATCAAAGTCTTAAAAACTGCCACGCTAAAGCAACTCATAATTTCTGTGTTACAATTTGTAATCCAATATTTCATATTATCACTATGTCTGTTATACTGTTAAAGTCTCAAGGCAGTGGTTCTCAACCTTTTTGACTCTAAAGCCCCCCAATGTGAACAACAATATTCGAAGACCCCATGACTTTTCCAGTCGCACTCTTAAAAATAAAACTTCTTTATTGACATCTGTGAAGAACATCTACGGAACCTTTCCATTCAACAGTTCTGTATTGTGGAAAAAAGGTTGTTTAGATTATTGAAATGTTCTTCACACTAAGAAAAAATGGTTCTTTTAAGGACTGTTCACTGAAAGGTTCTATGGTATCACTGTGAAAATGCCCTTTTGGAACCTTTATTTTTAAGAGTGTGTTTGTGATTTACTGGATGAGGATTTTTACAAATATATATATATATATATATATACACACATTTTATTTTTACTCAATTTCTATTAAATAAAATATTTATGTGCATGGCATAACTTAAAAAAATGCATATTCATTTTTAAAAAGCTCATGGAAATGTTTAAAAATTGATATGACTTTTCCTGGTCAAATTACACTTTTAAATTTAAACTTTTCATATATTTCATATATCCAGGTTTTCCAAAAAAGTGGGAACCCTGGTTCTTCAAAAAGGGGAGGGGGTGAATTAAAATAAAAAATGCTTAATTTTTTAGTTGTTTTCAAGTCATCATGTGGCCCCCTTAGATGTTTGCTGAGGCCCCTGGTTGAGAACTACTGCTTTTAAAATCACTCTGTGGCCATATTGGTAATGGCTCCAGGCAGCTATTTTCAGTCACGCTAGTTTACATTTCCAAAACTGTTGATTAAAATTATGTTCAAATAACATATTTCAAATCAGGAATAAAATCTGACGACAATGGAGTCATGAAGCGTGCTTATATAGCTCAAGTAGTGCAAAAGAACTGATTTTGCAGGCCAGTTTAGCTAATGCTCATGTTAATAAAAAGCAAGTAAAACAAACAAACAGGTTACTGCCTCTTTTAACTGTTAATTAGTGTTAAGATTTCTCACATTCTGCCTTTTGTAGTCACAAAATTAAGATTTGAAACGTGTATAAAGGAATAAATGAAGGTCTGAGCTACATGTGGTCTGTGAATTTAAGCTGTTAAGTATGAATAAAACAGTGGGCCACTGGAGTTTTGGCTCTGTTTGTAATCACTGAATAGCAATTTTCATCCATATTCTTTTTTTTCCCATGTTGAGTTTTCTGAAGGGATTACTGTAAAGTCAGTTCGATTTTGAGTTGTAATTAGTCTGCCTTCGTACAAACAGAGTAATATAAACAATGTCTCCAGATTTTCCCCTAAATGAGCACAAGCCCATTTGGGAGTGCAAACAAAAAGATTTGAGCGTTTAATTGAAGCTTATCCGGTTTTGTGTTGCCTGATAACATTCAGCTTGACTACAGATGTATAACTTGACACCCTCTTACAGCTGAGAAAATATGTATTTCAGTGGGTTTCATCGATTCAGTTTATAATTTATATAGCATTTTGCATTTATGTGCATATATGAAAAATAAGACCAAAACCAACCTATTCAGCATTGCTGTTGAAGATTCCTAAAAAATTCTTGTGTATAGTCTCCTAATCCAATGTGTACTTGTTTTAAGGAGCTGGCATTAACTTTCTCCAAACCTTGTCAATCACAACAAAGGACATGCATGTGAGGAATGGTGTGAACATTTGACTATGTTAAACACAGGCTTGCCTTGAGCTCTGGTCATGAAAGGCAGCTGGGATCTGCATGTCTGCCATGTGGGACCTGTGCTCTAGTACAGTGGCATTTGTTTATGGGAAGCATTCAATGCTAAAAATGCCTCCATATTTCTTGCAGTCCTCTGTAATGAAATGTGTCCACATGGAGTGATGGCTCACACTCACTGAAGAAACAGGTGACAGGTCAGTGTTTGACAAGAAAGAGTGCTACATTTTAGCATTAAATCAGCCGAGTACTGAAATGAGAATAAATGCAACCAGCTGCTCATTTTATTAAGAATTTGATCACTTCTATTTATGATTCATATAACAAGCCTCTAGATCAGGGGTGGCAAACTCTGGTCCTGGAGAGCCGCAGCCCTGCAGAGTTCAGCTCCAACCCTAATTAAATCTCACCTGCCTGTAGCTTCCTAGTAACCGTTCAGACCTTGATTAGCTCGTTCAGGTGTGTTTGATTAGGGCTGAATCAAAACTCTGCAGGGCTGCGGCTCTCCAGGACTGACGTTCGCCACCCCTGCTCTAGATCAAGTAGGGTTAAACGGAACAAAAAGCCTCTGGGAAAAGGCTCTTTTGATTTTATTTTTCTCCTAAAACACTAAAAAGCTACAAAAATAGCTACAAATGTACTTTAAACATGACTATCATTATGAATTGCTAGTTTCCATCACATGCAATAACAAATGTATATTTATTAGTAGAAGTAGTAGTATATAATTTAATTATTATTTTAATTATTATAATTTATAATAATAATAATTATTATTATTATCAATATTTATTAGTAGTAGTAGTATCACCAACGCCATCAACGATTGTAATACTAATTATTAAGTTATATAATATAACTATAATGTTAATAATTTAATAATAACAATAATCATAATAATAATAAATTAAACAAAATACTCTCCTACACATATTTTTGTCAATATGCAATGCAAAGAGTTCCAAAAGCATGAGGTCATCATATGCAATAACAGATGTTTGATTTTGTGGTAATTTATTCTAAAATGTACAATTTATTAAAATTATGCTGATTTACAATAATAATAATTATTATTATTAAATTATAATGCATTGTTATAATATTAATTAGTTATTAATTAATTCATTAATAATCATTAACATTTTCTGTTAGAACAAATTATGTTTGTTCATCAATAATCAATAAAATGTATATTTTGGGAGGAGAAAAAGGATGATATTTTTTCTTTAAGGTAGACCTTTAGTCCTGTTGTTCCCAAACAGAAAGCAAAACTGTCTTTTGCTTCACTTAAGCGTTGTGCTATATTAAATAAACATCGCCCTCTGTGCCAGGAGTGCAGCAGGTAGCTTGTGACTGATCTCAGACTTCTGTTTAATGTCAGTAAATGAAGTCAGTGGTATTTGAAGGCATGAGCTCATTTTTCCATTCATGCTGCACAGAAAGCCAGTGTAAAAGACACCTCCACTCAGAGTGAGTGAGAGAAGCTCATCTACTTCAATTTAGATCATTAGATGAGTGCACACCATCATGTTTTTCTCACCTTCCCGAAACCTCACTCTTGATATCACCACTGGCACAGAAAGATGGACACACACACTAATATACATCCATTTTATTCTTCATATACAAGTTCATCCACTTCCCCATGTAATTTCACAATAATCTGATTGTAATTTAGGGCTGCATATCAAACAGTGATGTATTCAACATCAAAATGGTCTCCATCACCCTCTCTTCAACTCCACCTTATCCATCAAGCCATGACATCAGCCCTTGTCTCGGTTACACATCCTCCCCAGTGTCCTGATGGCTGAGATAAAGCAGGAAAGTCACTGATTAGCTGGGAATCTCGTTACATGGTGTAAAAAGCAGCGACTAGTTCTCTCTGTGTACATTTTCAAAGAAAGGTATCAGATGCTAAACCTTCTTGTGACCCCTGTAGAGCGAGAAACCAAATTCATCTTGGGTTAAATGAGGAATAAAGTGTATGTATCCAACTTTGATCTCTTTGATGTTCAGAAGGCGATGATTCAGTTATTCAGTTATAGTGAGCATAAGATGTCTGCTGTATTTAGCCATTGAATATCAAACACAGCACCTGCTACATTCACCTGCTTTGTCCTATCTGAGCAGCCAATGATCACTGATGGCCTTACATCAAACCTGGAACACTGAATACAATAACCTTTGTTTATGATGCTTTCATTAAAAACAAACAAACAAACAAAACCTAAAATAGTTTAAAACACATGTGCCAGGTGTGCTCATGGTACTCAGGTCTTGTATTGAGTTCATGCTGGTTTCATATGGCTTTGAAAAACAGTTAAAAAAAAAAAAATGTCCGCAATGTCATGTGGTGTAACCATCAATTAAAATATAACAAAAAAAAAGGTTTAAAAACATTTATAAGTTAAGTTATACATTTATAAGTCAAGGTCAAGCTATATTCTAAGCCCAAAGGGCTTTTTTTTTTTTTTTTTTTTGTGCAGCATGACAAGTATGAGAACATAAAACCAAAACCAATAAAACATTAATTACATAAAATACATGACCTTGATTAATCTATTATCTTTTTATTTTATTATTTATTATTTTTTTAATTATTATTTAATATTTTTGTTTATAATTTTGTCTGCATCTTTCTACATGTTGGTTGCACCTCATGACTTTAATTGCGCAGATAACCGTTTTTTTCAAATATTAATAAGCAGTGAAGTAATTTTTTTTTTTTTTTAAAATAATATTACAAAATTAATTTTAAAACTACGTAATAAGGTTTTCTTTACAAGCCTTTCATTCTTTTTCCTTTTTTGGCCTTATGTGCCTCAAAAATATTTAAAACAAATTTTAATTTGGAAATGAAAAACATGCTCATCAAAGAAATGTATCATTTTGAATAATTAATAGATCTAGACATAAATAAAAAGAATGTTATGCTATTGTCCCTATTTGTGCCAAAGATATTTGTAGTGTGAATGGGTGGGTCTGACCGGCTGTGTGTATATTTAGCTATTCAATTACACTTGCTATTGCATAATCACCGGAGATTCAAAACAAGTCACGTCGCCGCTTGTTATTTAAGCCCTTTGGAGAACCTGTTTGTGTAGAGCATCACAGTTCGTGGGAGAATAGGATTCATTTCACCTTCAGGTATTGCCACTGTAACAGCCGTTTCTTGGGATATCACATTCTGTTGTATCTTCACAAATAGACTTGCAAAATCTTTTTGTCTCATGTGATTTAATGTTTTTATTTATTTATTTATTTTTGAATATTACAGTATTGTTCTGCTCATGTGGGACAAAGTACCAAGGTTAATCTCTGCTTTGTTACCCCTGCATGCTCTGAACAGAATTGTTGGGCACATCGTCTTTCATTGAGGCTATCATATCTCATTCAGCCCAGGGCAAACTGGGAGTTGGGAGCATCTCCTGTTACCCATAACTGAGCGTCCTGCCACTGCCATGATGAAAGTCAATACAGCCTCTGTAATGCTCAAAGGTGGCAAAATAGGCTTGTGTCATTGAGCAAACATTAGACAGTTATGTACCCACATCGTCATCATTCCAGGCCCGAGCATTCTCACTCTTACATTTATATTTCATTGGATGTCAGCAGGAACAGATGGGGTCATTCAGCAAAAGTGCTAGATAAGGTTTATGGCTCTATCGCTCAGCAACAGAATCCAATGAAATAAATCCAGAGGCCTATTTGTTGGAGGTGAACATGAGCTTAGCTCTGTGGGTTTTCGGTAAAGCACCCAACTTCCGCTATATACAATTGAGCTGTATATATTTATTAAAAAGAGAGAAAAACGTCAGTTTCCATGTATTTGCAGAGGCGGGGATAAAGCTTACTTTATTCATTCATTATGGTTCCTCTCATTAGACTAATTCAACTGAAAGTGTGTTTTAATTGCATCATATCGATGTGTTGTTTTTGCAACAAAAGCAATACTATATGGGTCAGTTAACTCTGAGATCATTGTAATCTCACACCATTAATGTGAGCACACTGACCTTTAGGTTTCAAACTACAATAGTTGTGGTAAGAGGCGCCACCATGTGGTCACTATGAGAATATTCTGTCCTGAATTAACTTGTTTGTACAGTACTTTTCACTTCAAAAGATGTTAATTGGTTGATTGGTGGATTACTTGGATTATTGTGATGTTTTTATCAGCTGTTTGGACTCTCATTCTGACGGCACCCATTCACTGCAGAGCATCCATTGGTAAACAAGTGACGTAATGCTTAATTTCTGCAAATCTCTTCCGATCAAGAAACAAACTCATCTACATCTTTGATGGTCTGTGGTCGATAACATTTTCAGCAAATTTTCATTTTTGGGTGAACTATTATTTTAAGGCTCAGTCATTTTAAATATCTATTGCATGTATAAATATAGCCTATATACAAAATAATATATATAATTTTTTCTTTAATCAAGTCAACTAGTGAATTTGCTTCTTTAGTACTTTTGCTGGTATATGCATACGTTCTCCAGTAGATGGCAGGGCAACATGAGATGTCCGTATATCTCACGAAATTAATATTTTTGTGTTGTAATTTAAATAGTTCTATATAAATTCATAAATGTAGTATATCAGATGGTCAGAAATATGCTCTGGTCAAACTCACGTAAACTTTATTAATGATAACTTATGTTTAGACAGTGTAAGAACATTAATAGGATGAAAGCACAGAGCTAAAGTTAAGAGCTTACATAGCTTTTGAGATATTGAACAGAATTCATATACTGTAATTTATTGCTACATATGTGTGCTGCTGTTTTCCCTCCGAAATGATGTCATTAAGCTCCTGGCTTTTGTCTGTTAAAGTGATATTGCCAAGTCTAACATGATTGAAAGTGATATTGAGGATGTAGTAAAAATCTATGAAATATTAGTAAAAAAAAAGGAGGACACATATATAATTTTTCTTCTTTCTTTAATCAAATTCATTTTCAAATCATGAATAAATTTGAAAGTTTTTATGATTTAAAATTTTTAAAACTTAGGAAAAGAAACTTGTACAGCACACCATGCATGGAAATCCTTGTCATGATCCAAATGTAAAATAGTCATCATTTATAAGTTATTTATGGTTGAACATCAATGTTGAAAGTATGTTTGTGTGTTTGAGTGCGATAAGAAGAACGCATGTGAGAAGAAAAAGTATTTGCACTAACCTCCTTACATCATCTAGCTCAGCTAATTTGTACCTGTGATTGGGAGCAATCCATGGAAAACCAGTGATGTCTTGTTCTTTCCAGAACTTTCAAAACCAATTAGACTTTAACCTCTGAATGTACACAGAGACACACATCCACGTATACATTTACTGCATAATAATCCTGTATAAACATTAAAACCAATCTTACCTAACCAGGGAAATTCAATATCTTTAACACATTCACCAGGTTGTAAACATTTAAACCCATCTGTCAGGCCTGTAGATCAGTCATTTGACTTTGAAAACATTTCATTTCTGTGCTCTGTTTCTCCCAGCATGCACCTACACTTATCATCTCCTCCTCTTGCTTTCATTTTCTCCCTCTCCATCTCTTTCATTTGCCCTCTGTTCTTTTCCCCCTTCCTCACCAAGTCTCCCCCATCTTTGCTGAAATATGGACAGGAAGATGAGTGAAAGCCAGCCTGTAGTGAACCACATGGGCCGTGTGAGAAGCCCGCAAGGTCGGCAGGTAATAATGGCAGCCTTTTTGGAAGGGATCAGGATTTCAGCAGCGTTTTATTTTCTGTTGATGAGGAGAAGAGAAGACAGGAGAACATCTGGAAGTGTAGAATAACACCCGTTTGGCTGAGCGTCTGCAGATGACAGATTCTATATTTTTTCCTCCGCCTGTTTGCTGATGCGTCTGTGGAACATTCCTGTATTCAAATAAGACTTCAAAATGAGTTTGTTCTGTGAAAGTCATTGTGCAATCACTTCCAAACATGTTGAAGAAAAAGTGGGTACGATCAAACAAAAATCCCTGAAATAAATAAAACAAGTGAAATATGTGGAGCTGAACTTCCTGGTCTTGAAATTTGTCAGATAAATGAGGCTTTCCCACTGAATATCTCTGAAGGAGAGATTCATCATATTCTGTCAGCGCTTGTGTTTTTCTGTCTTGCTTGTTGTCACAGGTGCAGATGTGGCCTGTTAGCTTTTGTTTACCTCAGATTTAAATGTTTGCCCTGCCATCCATATGATCTTTAAGTGTATTCACTTTTATTTTTAACAGGATATTTAAACTGAAAACTATTTTCTAGATTAAAAAAATCATTACTTAAAAATGACAACTAGTATAAATGCAATGCTCAATAAATGTAACATAAATGATAACTGCACTCTCTGTAGCCATTTTGAGTAAAAGTAAAATATAAAGTATTATGTAACTTAGCATTTTAATATTTATAACACCATTTTAATAGCTGCACATGCTTTTTTGTGTCATTTTCTGTCCTATGTTGGTAGCAATATTACATTGCATTGCATTTATTTGTCAAAAAAAACATAATATTTAAAAGTAGATGGGGTACATTTTAAAGTTATGATATTGTTATGCTTTTAAAAAGTTTATTTATTGATATATACTTCTGGGGTTATTTATTTATTTTTCAAAGGGTTTTGTAGAAAAGACATATAATGCTATAAATACTACATTAAAATGCAATAAATAAGTGTTACAAAATAAAGACTGTAATCAAAGGATAACAGTAGCCTATAAGAATGTACAATAACTGTCATAAATAAATGTAAAGTATAATGGTGTGACATATTTATGGTTATATGTACGCTACCATTAAAGAGTAAGATTCTTTTAGAAAGAAATGTATATTTTAGCATTAATTGCATTAAATTAATAAAAAGATACAGTAAAGCCATTTGTAATAATACAAAGTATTTCAAATAAATGCTGACTCTGACTGGAGACTGGAGCAATGACTCCTGAAAATTCAGCTTTGCCATCACATTAATAAATTACATTTGAAAATATATTGAAGTAGAACACATTTATTTAAAATTGTAATAATATTTCACAATGTTACAGTTTTTACTGCATTTTTGATTAAATAAAAGGAGCCCTGGTGAGCTAAGAGACCTCCTTAAAAAAGGTCAAAGGTTTGTACCCCAAACCTTTGAATTTTAGTGTATATTTTTTATTTGTAGATAAATGCATAATAAAAAAAAATAAATGTTTGATTTTTTTTCCTGTCATTAAAATGTATAAAATAGCTCATTAGACATATTTTCAGGGCTCACAAAGCTGTCCTGAACAACTCCACAGCAAGTGTTCAGACATTCTCCCCTGTGGTGAGGACAGACCCCCACTCTCCCCTGCTCCAGCTAACCTGGAGCGTCAGCACCCCCACTGGGTCCTGGCTGTTTATTTCTTCCGAAGCGCCCATGATTAATGAGGCCCTGAACACATCCTCTTTCCCCTCAACCAGCTGAATAAACAGGCCACGTTATTCCAGCCCAGCCTTGCCTGGGAGCTCAGCTACAGGTTGAAAAAAATCCCCTGGTTGCCCCGCACTACTCCCCCAAGACCCCCTGGCTCTCTCCTGGGATGGTCCTGTCACGCACAGGGGACAGCAGAGGGCGATGAGTTGTAGAACAGGAGGAGAGTGCAGAAACTTTGTTGAAACTGAAATTGCATGAATGTGCTCCATTTTTACATAATTTTAAAAGAGATTTAAAGAGTTCACACAGAAATGAATTTGCATGAATGTGCTCCATTTTTACATAATTTTTAAAGAAATTTAAAGAGTTCACACAGAAATGAACATTTTGTCATTATTTACTCACCCTCATGTCATTCCAAAACTTTATGACACAAAAAGTCATGTATATTCTATGTATGTATGTATGTATATATATATACAGTGGGTACGGAAAGTATTCAGACCCCCTTAAATTTTTCACTCTTTGTTATATTTACTTTCCGTACCCACTGTATATATATATATATATACCCTATTTACTGAATGAAATTCAATAATTATTTCTTACTAATGTTGGTTGCTGATTCCAAAAATAGAGTCTGATTTGCTCTAGCATTTTCTTACAAATTATAATTTGCGTTTTGTAGCATTTTTGCTTTCGACAACCATTTGTAAGGTGAAGAAGTCTTGTGTTATTCCATATTTGTTCAATTCTCCGTTGATTTTCACATATATGAAGACATTATTTTATACCTAATCCTGATTTCAAGGTTAGAATTATGACCAGTGACAGAAGAAAATGCAAACATGACCCAGATGTTTTCTACTACATATGTTTGCAAATTTTTATACAAATGTTTGCCTACAAAACCACCACTGGCTCTGCACCCATTTACCTAAATTCATTACTTCAGAGTTATGTGCCCTCTTATATATTGTTGCTCTTTTGTTAGTTTTGACTGCTTTTATTGTCCTCATTTGTAAGTCGCTTTGGATAAAAGCATCTGCTAAATGACTAAATGTAAATGTAAATGTTTTACTGCATCCAAAAAGTGGCAACTTTTGTGAGAAAATCTTATTTATTGAAAATCTTGTTTATTTAAAGTTATTCAATATTAAATTAGTATATTAGAATATATTTTCCACTCCTTTACATATCGTAAGTAAAATTTTACATTTTGATCACTTCTTTTTGTCATTAAATCCAAATCTTTTAACATTGAACTGCTTTTGTTATTTTGATGTGTGTGTGTGTGTGTGTATCTACATCTATATCTACTGTATATATATATATATATATATATATACATACATATGTATGTATAATTTGAAAACTCTTCTTATTTTGTGAAAAAACTATATGTAATAGAAAGCTTGTATTGATATTTTTGTACTCTGTATCATCAAATTAGGTCATATTAGGCTTTTTTTTTTTAAGATGAAGGGCTGTGTAATGACAGAATTCAAATTTTTTGGTGAACTTTCATTTCAAAATGAGCCGTTTCCTTTTTGCTGGTACTTTTTTAGTGACTGAACACTGATGTTTGACTGTTCTAGTCTGTGCCCCTTTCATTTGGCACTGAGCTGGAAGACTGATTACAACATTTCTGTGTCTCGACATACTGGTGAAGTAGATCGATATCAGAGAACAAAACCACTGCCTTTCTTACTTGATCCAACCACAGGCGACATTCCAGCTGGACCTGGGACTTTGTTTTTCGCCCTGTCATTTTTTTATTAGTATGGCCTTTGTTTAGAGAGAGATTTTTGTAATTTACTTTCCCATTTCTTTTGTTCTTTTCCTTAGAATTATCTGTTTTCATGAGAATTATCCTGATTTTCCAGATGACTCAGAGAATCACGTCCACTTGCTCAGTTGTTGACTACATGAGGCTTTAGTTTATTTGTTTAGGGAGGACTGGGGTGCTAGAAGTTTGTTTCCTATACACTGCTTCAGTGTCAAAAGTTGTACTCTCCACTTGGCAGGGGGCTTTCTGCAGTGACGGTACGAGCTTTACGGAGGCTGTTCCCTCTCTGTGTTTCACCAGGGTTTTTATGTGTTTCTTGCTCCCTTCACATTTAGACCATTTGTCCATAAGCATTTCCTCCTCTGTCTGTTTATGTGTCTGCCCCTAGTGTCTGAACTCACACCTCCCAAACTGGAGCTGATCATTGCATTAGACTAATGACCAGACCTTTACAAGTCTCCTTCACCCAAAAGTGTTGGGGAGCGATCGCAAAACCATTACACATGGCCAATTGCGCTTACTGTTAAGAGCAGTCTGGACTCAAAACAAACAAAAGTTTGACCCACAAAAGTGCTCTTTTTATAATGAACAAATGTTGAGCTGAGCAGCCTCATCTTAACACTTGTGTGGTGCTGTTCAAGTTTTTTGCTCAGCAATGATCCCTGTTAGGTATTTGTACAGAGAGTACGTGGAAAGACATTGATTTTGATATTATTACTTTATAACTATTATTATGAATAAATGTGCCTATATGTGTGTATCTATTAGTGCTGTCAAAACAATTCATTTTCTAAATTATTAAAATTTTTCAATTTTGTTTTCTTTTTTAAATTAATTGTTTATAAGCCAAACCATTATCAACTACTAAATGCAGTAATACAATTCTATATTTGTATATAAATTTATATTTTATTTATTAAGATTTGATGGGATTCTATATTTCTCCTACTACATGGTGAATCTGTTTTTCAGCCTCAGAATTCATTGTTTTTAAGCTTGTTTTACAGTGAATTACTGTAATAATACATTTTCCCGCATTTCGTTTTTTTTTTATCAAACTGTTTCTTACAGTACTTGTATATAAATGGTCTTGTGACAGTAATTTTGTGAAATACTATTACATTTTAAAATAACTTTTTTTCTATTTTAATATATTTTAAAAAGTTATTTATTACAGCCATTACTCCAGTCATCAGATTCAAATGATCCTTCAGAAATCATTCTAATATAATGATGTGGTGCTCAAGTAACATATCTGATTATAATTAATGTTGAAAACAGTTGTGCTGCTTAATGTTTTTGTGGAAACATTTTTGAGGATTTTTTGCTGAATAGAAAGTTCAAAAGAACAGCATTTATTTGAAATAGAAATCTTTTGTAACAATCTAAATGTCTTTGCTGTCTCTTTTGATCAGTTTAATGTGTCCTTGCTTAATAAAAGTATTAATTTCTTTAAAAAAAACAAAACATAAAACATATATTTCATAAAAAATACATACAAGTTCTCTTACAGTCCTAATTATAATTTTATTAATATGCATGATAATGCTACATGATATTCAGTACAATATCAGTTAAAAACTACATATTTCTAGTTTGGAATTGATGATGATGCTTGAATCTATTAATGGGACTGTGGAGTTACCCAATACAAAAAAGGCCCAGAGCTAGTCTATGTTAGTATGTGCTAGCCCATTTTAATCCAAACACTAAATAAGAAACTCTGAAAACTGGAGGGAGAAATGTTCCAAAAAATCAATGGTCCTGGTTGGATAGTGATGCCTGACCGAGTCTGGATAGAAGACTTTAGCCTGGGCCTATGTGGCGAGACAGAGAGGGAATGTGTGGAGGTGTGAGCTGAGCGATAGGGAGCAGGGCTGATTACTGCTGACAGGGACTGCAGACATCAGCTCAGTGATACAAGCTTCCCCCTTTCCTCATAACCAGCTCCTCTTTGAGTCAGTACCCATGGGGACTGAGAGCTGACTGAGAAACATCTGGAGCATGGTGATGTGCACGTTGCAAGGAGTGAGATTTTATGTTGAAAATATTCAATGTCTAGGGACAATTGTTGATGTGAAATGGAAGCAATATGATATAACCATCAAATCATATAATTTGCGGGAAAAGTGCATTATCCATATATCAAATGTAGACTTACATTGGCAAAACTACTGGTTTAGCCCACAAACTCAAGTTAGCACATAGTAACCATGTTTGAGGTCATGTATGGAAACATAACTGTGGTCGAACTCAAAAAGAAAAGCCACTATAGATGTTTTTTGGGGGATTTTTAAATTTTTTTTTGTATGCGTATTTGATTAAATAAATTGAGTAACATGATTTAGATTTGTCTAAAATTTAATTTGTTTGGCATAATTCCATGATGGAACTTGAGTTCAAAGGTCAAGTTAAAAAAAGTCACATTCTCTGAAGACAGTGGAGGAATAGGTTAAAGTATCATGTGCTTTTGGAACTGAGCGTTTGTATTGTATTCAATTAGAGCTTGTGAGTATGTGAGTTTTAGCACTACATCTGAACTGTCCAGCATTGTGCGTGTGTGTGTGTGTGTGTGTGTGTGTGTGTGTGTGTGTGAAGGGTGGAGGTCTATAGGCCGTGGCCTGCGTGTCGCCGGTAGGTATCCTCCTGGGGCACCACACTCATATGTGGAAAAGCGCTTGACGCT
>NW_015552641.1:50493-75607 GCF_001515605.1 Sinocyclocheilus anshuiensis
CGCTCTTCCTTGCTAGAAGCAGAGCAGAGCAGTGGCCGATTTGGAGCCAACCAAGAAGAACACAAACAGAGGTGCTGCGTGAGCCACAAATCCCTGCTTCCTCTGAAACTTCCAGCCTGCATTTTTCCTGTCCAAATTCCATAGCCATTAAACTTTTCCTGGCAGCCATTCAGAAAACAACAGAGCAAACCTCACCCATAACCCCATCCCTCCCCTCAGCTCCGCACCAGCACTTGGGATATCGGAGATCGGCAGTCGAGCTCCTTAAATAAAAGTCTGACTTCATAGTTGTTTTTGCCATTTATCAGATTTCCTTCAAAGTGTCTACCGGTCTTCAAAAGGGACAGAATGAGGTGTTGCTGAGAGTGTGGCTCCTTTTCCGTCTGTTTGGTCTCCACTTTGTCTGACTGTGTCTCATAAGTGTGCAGAAATTATGTAAAACATGGGTAGATTTGATATAATACATTATATGTATATTACTGTTTAAACATTTAAAATATATTAATACTTTTATTCAGCAAAGGATGCATCAAATTGATCAAAAAATGACAGGAAAGACAAAATTCAATTTCAAAAAAATGTAGTTCTTTTGAACTCATTATTAATCTAAGAATCCTGAAGAAAAAAAAAGTCACGGTTTGCACAAAAATATAAAGCTAAAATGGCTTTGCCATCACAGGAATATATTACATTTTAAAATATATTAAAATAGAAAAGTTATTTTATATTGTATCAGTTTTACTGTATTTACTGTATTTTTGATCAAATAAATACAGTATTGGTGAGTATACGAGTTTTCTTTCAAAAACAATACAAATTATATATAATATAATATAATCTTATGAATTTTGATAAATATATAATTCTGATCCATATGTACGATAGATAGGTAGATAGATAGATAGACAGTTAGATAGATAGATACATAGATAGATAGATAGATGCATCTAAATATGTTACAATGTGTTGTGTTGTGTTGTGTTGTGTGTGTGTGTGTGTGTGTGTGCAATAATAATTCCTTAAATCAATATAATTATGAAATATAATATTTATGTATAATAAATGAATATATTTATGAATATAATTATGAAATAAATATAATTTCACAATTCAAAGTTCTTGTCTCTGTAAGCTGTAATCAATTACTCTTACTTCCCTCATTCCTGTCTCTTACCTGGTCTCTTCTTTGAACCTCTACAGAACAATCCCACAAGGACACCAGGGCCAGGCCAGCTGCTGTGAGTTGTAAAAGGCAGAGAGAAAATGATTGAGAGGAGAGAGCGGTCCATGTGGGTCAAAGGTCAGATCTTCACCGCTAAATGAGAACAATCTGGAGCTGCTTATGAACTGTGAGTCAAACTGAAAGACATTGATTAAACGTGGGGTAAAATCACTTCAGGACCAATCTTAGAAGAAAATACAGAGATGGTGATTTGGTAGATAAAAAGTAGGGTATAAAAGAAACAGCGCATTTGTGGATAAACCCAGAAAGCAGTGAGCTGGACTCATAAAGCTTGGATGAGATGAGTGGGGCTCGACTGAGATGGACTATGTTATAATAACGCCAGGGCCTGCTCTGAAAACCTATCGCCTGGCAGGAGCTGGTTAGACTGCTGCTTAGACTTCCTATTCAGACTCGGACAAATTTCACTGTAATCACTGCAAGGCTAGATTTCCTGTCTTTCATTCATATGGTTGGGGGGAAATGAAAGCAGGTGACTGGGGAGCACAGTCCTGATGGTGTGGTGGATGGAGACAAGTGGAAAAGGGGCTGCAGACAGCATGTTGGATCTTGTTCCTCTCTACAGCTAATTTACAGCGGTGTTACGGAAATCAAAGGCTGGTTTGTAGTGTATCAAAAGGCTGTTCCAAGTGGCAGGATTATGTCCGGCTGTCATGTGCCTTACTGCTTACTGATCTGACATACTTTGAAAGGGAACAAATATATGTATATAATGTAAAAAACTGTTTCTTTACAGGTCTTGCTGCTAATTTACATAAGACTATGAGATTTAAGTGACTACAGACATTGTGACATAATACAGAACAAGTGTACTGAACCGAACTGAACTGAATAACAGTATACACAGTTTACATACTATAAAAGTGACAGTTGTGAAAGACAGTACACACATTTCAAAACCAATATAAAAGTTAATTCGTTGTTCTATTTCATTGCCCAACTACAGATGCTAACTTGCTCAAAGCTACACAAAAGGCATAAACACTCTGTCTATCACTTCTGCGCACACACCAAGTCCTGACCAGGTTAACTGACCCACACGGTGGCATGATATTCCCGTGCCGTGGTAAAAAAACCCCAGCTGCTCATGTCACCCATACCTAAATCCGCCACTGGACGTCGACGTCGATAAACTTTGAATCTCTCTACATCTTTAATTCTGTAGTTGAGAAACTTGTTTCTGTGTGTATTTCTTACCTAGCTTACCTGTTGATTTGAGGGCCAAATAGCTGAAAAAACTCCTCAGGACCTGTCAAGTGATTCCAGTGATATCGTTCTGTGTTACAGCTATAGTTGTGGTTTGGACTTACCTGTTTTCATTGAACTAAGGTGTAAAAATTGTGACTGAACTAGCATAGGCAAAAAAAAAGACCCATTGTCTATTGTTAATAGTGTAGTGATGTATGTTCTGCTGGTCAACGTGATGAAACCGTGAGAACAACATGTGAATCCGCTGTGAAATCTGTGGGGGCAAATCTTGCACTGTGGGGATTTTCATTAGTCTATAGAAATTGTAAATAGCTGAATTTAAGAACTGCATATGTCAATGGAAAGTCACAATTTAGATGTGAGGTGAACGTATGTGTACGTCCTCTACGCAGTATGCAGCATGTTCTCAGTGCCCCAGTGGGTTTGCTTTGCTTTCCTCCAGCACACAGTCCTCAGCGTGACTCATTCAATCCTTGAACTCTGCTCTGACCTCCGACTGTTGTTTTCCCAAAAGTTCTCAGATATCTAATTTCATACCAGAGGAGGCGCTGACCAGAGAACGAGAGTCTTTGACTGATGCCAGAGAAGGCAGCTGACATAGTGTGCTTGTGGGACAGGACTAAAGACTAATTAGATTTGTTCAGACGAGTTCAGAATGTTTTTCTCAAAGAGGAGAAATCTGAGGACAGTCCCGTCCTGTTGTCTTAAGTGAAACGGAGATGTTGTTTGTTGATCTTTTTACAACATAAAGGCTAATTATGTTGTCAGGCTTCTGTTGTTATTATCACTAATAAGAATCCATGTTGACATTTGCTGTGTGACCTCACAGCTATTATGTCACATGTAAGAAATATCACACAAGTGCTGTTGTGCTGAATGTCATCAAGGTTTTATTGATTTTATGCAACAGAACAAGAAGTTAATATTGAGTAACTTATGTTTCAAATTTGGCCAGTTAGATTGTATTGTCGCTTCGATTCTTGTGTGGTGCAACTATATGAAATTATGTGTAATGTTGTGTCATTTTGATTACTTTATTATCCAGATCAGCATTGTACTAATCTGTGTTCCTCTTGGATTAGAAATAAATGTTTTTATTCATGCTGTGTTTATTTTCATTTGAACTTCTGTTCATTCTGCGTTCATTCTCACCTATAATTCTGAACCAGATGTTTTTCCATGTTCATTCAATTTCTGCTGTTTTTGCTCTTCCTGCTCTGCACTGCGCTACAGTTGTGATGCTTAATATCTTTGTGGAAACCATGATGTATTTTTTTTCCAGGTTTCCTTAATGGGTAACAGTTTACAATAAGGTTCTATTAGTTAATATGAGTTAATGTATTAACTAAAATGAGCAAACAATGAACAATACATTTATAACAGTATTTATTCATCTTTGTTACTGTAATGTTAGTTAATGAAAATATAGTCGTTCATTATTAGTTCATGTTAATTCACAGTGCATTAAAGGGGTCATATGATGTGATTTCAAGTTTTCCTTTCTCTTTGGAGTGTTACAAGCTGATTGTGTATAGATAAGATCCCTGAAGTTGCAAAGACTAAAGTCTCAAAACCAAAGAGATATTCTTTATCAAAGACTCTGCCACCCAAATGTTCACGCAAAGAAAGAAGGCGTGGTTTCAGTAACAGCAGTTAGTGTTGAAGCAGCCATGTCAGGGAGACGCTGTGTGTTTCTAGGCGAAAGCAAAAGCACTTTATTTGGCCTTCCGAAAGTAGATGCATTTAGGAATCTTTAAGATTACTTACAACAGAACAGCAATGCATTTTATGGACGACCGTTTCGTGAACCTAGGAGAGGAGGTAATTCTGACTTTGCTATGACAATCTGGCACTTCTGAATCAGCTACTGTTTTGTTATTAGTTTAAGTATTTGCTATTGACTGTTCAAATGCGGAGTTTTGTGCATCATGTGTGTGTGTGTGCGCGAGCAAGCGAGAGAGAGAGAGAGGGACAAACACAATCCAGAAACACACAGCCAGTAGACACACTCTCACAGGCCAAAACTGTAATACTGTTACTCATGTACATAATGTTACATTTCTCTGTCCAGCAGTTGCTACAGGAAAATCGTTATTATTATAATTTATTTTTATTTTATTTATTTATTTATTTTTCCTATATGTATCTTTGGGCATATATGACATTTCCATATTAGTTATAATATATAAATAAATGTTAAGATGTTCTAATGTAAATGTTCAGATGTTAAACCATTCTCTTTGTTGTCTTAATGCTTTGGCAATACAAAATGTATTTTTGTCATGCCAATAAAGCTATTTGAATTGAACTGAAATGAATTGAGAGACAGACAGAGAGACAGGTGCTAACCTCTGCAGTCTCAGCTCCTTGGGGACATAGAGATCAAATGATGATCTGAAAATCCTATAGGACAAATACAACAATCTGTTACTCGATTACTAAAACATTTTGACACATAAAATCTGTCCAAACGTGCAGCACTGACTCTATTATTAAAAGCCTTAACCCATGTGTACTGTCGATCAGTAGGGTCTTTAATTCTCCACACATCCAAGAGTTTAAAATCTTTTATCAGTTTAGACAATGAGCCTGAAGACTGTAAGTGAGGTTCTTCAGTGTTTCGATCTTCAGTAAAATTTACAGTACAGTTCCAGTCCCCCCCAATAACAACATATCCTTCACTAGAACATTTTTTAAGAACCCCACTCAGAATATTAAAGAACTTAAGGCGTTCATGTCCCACCGTTGGAGAATAAATATTTATCAAGAAAAAAAACATTCCTTGGATTTTAGCTTCAACTAAAATAATACGACCTTTTACTGGTTCCTCTACCTTTACAATAATTACGTCTAAGGATGAGGAAAATAAAATTGCCACCCCTCCACTTAGATTTGTACCATGACTAAGTATTTTATGTCCTTTCCACCACAAATTCCACTCAGATTCATTTACAACATCACTATGCGTTTCTTGTAAGAAAACAATATTAAACTTCTTCTGTTCAACAATTTCATTAACAAGATCACGCTTAGAGCTATCCCTCCCACCATTAATGTTTAGAGAACCTATCTTTAAAGTTTCCATACACACAGAAAAAGTTAAGATTAGGACACAAAGCAAGAGGAAAAAGCAAAGAAAAGACACCGTGTGATGCATTGTATATTATTATGTTAAACGTATTACAATACACGACTTTTGGCCTTCTTTTTTTTCCTATCCATTTCTTTACATTTTCTTATAGTGGTCAGATGCTTTCTCAACCTAAAATGCTTCTTCTCACTAAGCTCATCAATTCCAATGTTTCTCTGATAAAAGGTAACAGACTCAACAAATTTGTCTACATCAGGAAAGAATTCTTTTATATTAACCTGTTTGCCATAAGTTTCATCCAGAAAACTGTTGATTTCTTCTAAGCTATACAATGAGTCTTTGTTAAAGCCTCCTGAAAAATAAGCTCGAACTGAGCTGAGACTTCATCAGTTTTAACATCACACACTATACCGTTTGCACTAACATCAGATTCCACATTTACTGCCACCTCACCATCAGCACAAACATTAGAAACTGAGGGAACAAACTCGATATCTTCAGCAGATAACACAGCATCAGCTTTAACAGCACTCACCTCAACAATTGGAACAGCGTCATCTCGAACTGCCTCAGCCAGATCTTCGGTGTTATCTGAAGCATCAACCCTTGATCCTGCCGCGCTCTCTGCACCTGTTCTCTTGTGCGGACACGCAAGACGCTTGTGCCCGATGTCTCCGCACTAATGTTAACTAATGAACCTTATTGTAAAGTGTTACCCCTTAATGAATAAAAAGTTCAAAAGAACAGCAGTTATTGAAATATAAAACTTTATATTTTGTATAATGTTACAAAATATTTCTGTCACTTTTAATCAATTTAATGCATCCTTGCTGAATAAAAGTAATACTTTCTTTAAAAATAATAGTAAATAATCTTACATTTGGTTTGGAAAGTATTGTATATATACATAGCATGATGCAAAATATAGTTTCAGTATTGCTGATAAAGTCTGAATGTCAGCCAAACGAAAATTCTAATGGAACAAAAATTCAAACAAAAACATATGTAAAGCCCTTAGTCTAATCCTCATTAAAAAGGTTAATTCTTTCATAAAAGAACTGGATTGCAGTTGTGGGCATCCCTATTGGCACGGTCAGTAACTAGTAGGCAGCAGGCCAAGCAGGTTGCCCCATAGGGACTGTTCCAGCCGCTCGTGTCTGAGATTTGAGCTTTGTTTGTCTGCTCCGTGCAGCTCAGTATCCAACAGACGTGAGCGAGACACACAGGCCTGGCATTACCACTGCTCACACGCTAATCCTGCCCAGACCAAACAGCTTACCCCGGCCAGGGAGAACATGCTCGTGAAAGCAGGTGTTAATTACAGCCAGCTCAGTGCGGCGGTGCTGCTGGTGCATGCTTGTCTGCGATTTAGCTTGTGAAGAATGGGTGGGCTCATGTGCTGTGACATCACACTCATACCGCCCCGGTGAGGGAGCGCAAACCGACAGGACTTTCATTGTTCGGTGGGAACGGGATCCATGTGTTAGAAATCCTCCTCTCACGTGCTGCAAACACAGACTCGGATTGAAACCCAACTCTGGGCCCAGGAGCACCATGCTGATGAAAGACAGTGTTAAGGCTCCAGAAATCCCAGCCGGTCACGACACAGCTCAGCCATCGCCACCCCCAGCCCCCCGCCCATGGCCTTATGGGAGATGGAGTCTGAATGTGGGGGTGGTTAGAAGAGGGAAAATATGGGAGTGTGTTGAGCAGATGAAGTATATAACTCACATTCTTCAATGCTTCAAAAAGGCTAAAATCTCAGCCAACTCTTGAAAGCAGAAGAGGAAAGCTTTTTGAACAAGATAGCAAGTAACAGTATAGTTTTCAGGCAGTCAGACATATAAAGCATATTTAAAATCTGTATATTAATGCACCTGCCAAGTCCGTTCTGGTATGGATGATTTTGAACTTTGAATTTTTGATGATTTAACTTTTCTTATTGATTTTGAAGAAAGAAAATCAATAGATAAATAAAAACAATCATTTAAGTGTTAATATGATAGATGGATAGGATAGATGTTAAAAGATTAAACCCCTTTTAATTACATCTTGTTACTACTTTTTCATCATATTCTCTAAAATAAGACAGTTGAAGGTCATAAATATTATTAATTTTACGTCATTACCTGATGTGATCTCATTAGGTGTCATTCTGGACAGTGTTTGATACATTGAATTCCAAAAGAGCCCATTTCTTTTAATTTTTGTACGTTTGTTTATTGATCTTACCTATACAAGCCAATATCATCACCAGTGTTGGGGGTAATATATTACAAGTAACGCAAGTTACGTAATCAGATTACTTTTTTCAAGTAACTAGTAAAGTAACAATAACATGATCACTATTTGATTTAAAGGGTTTAAAGGAATAGTTCACCCAAAACATAAAATTTGTTGAGAATGTACTCATTATCAGGCCAAGATGTAGATCGGTTTGCTTCTTCATCTGAACAGATTTGGAGAAATTTAGCATTACATCACTTCCTCAGCAATGGATCTTCTGTAATGATTGGCTGCCGTCATCACAATAATCCACACAACTCAAGTCCATCAATTAAATATTTGTGATTTTGATGTTTTCCTAAATAAATAAATAAATTAATTAATTAAATCAAAAGTTACATTTGAATGGCCTGCAATGGAGAAAGAAGCTTTTTGGAATGGTGTACTTACATCATCTTACCAGCAGGGGTTAATTGGACCATGCTGACAGGCCAAACCTTGACTTCATGGTCTGAATTACATGTGCTAAAAGCTCCTGTGGCTTTATTTTTAGATGGAGCTCTTGCATGAAGCTTACTTCCCCTACCCAAAGTGTTCCCATGGTTTTAGCGAGCTGAGTGATGTTGAGTGAGCCGACCCTGAACGAGGTCCTCCAGTGCCCATTTACACAGACACACATGCTCACATCAGACCCTGAAAAAAAAAACTGGTCTTCCAAGAGATTTTGGATTCCATCAAGTTTTCCCTTTCCAGTAGAATTAGCTTTGTCTAGCTAGCTTGTCTTGACAAACTTTTTGTTTTCTAGGTGCTATACTTTCTGTTTTCCAGAAATGTGCATCTGTAAATATCTGGAATTTCACCTAAAAGGAGCCATTGAACTTAGTGATTAATCAATAAAGTGATAAATAGACATTTGAATATATTTATATATATTTTTCTAAATGCAGAGGTAACACCTAATCTCTTAGATAGCTTCCAATAATAAGACAAAAATATAATACATAATATAATAAAAATATTTGACATTGAATAAGTACAGTGGGTATAGAAAAGAATCACCCCCTTTAAAATAATCGCATTTTGTTGCATTTTTTTTTATCCAGCTGTATTTACTTATAACAACTTATAATACCCAAGTGAAAGATACAACACCAACATGTCAGAAAAAAATAAACAAACCAAAAGTTTTACCCCCCCTCCTAAAAATGACTTGTAAACTCAAACAGGTGTAGCTAATCACCTTCTCAATGGCACACAAAGCCATTTGACTTTCAACTGTGATCAGTTGTGGTCATTTTGATTATCTCAGCATGAAAAGAGCTTTCCTGAAGTATTTCAGTTCTTGGTAGTGCAACTGAAGCAAACAATCAACTATGGGTGGCAAGGCACTGTCAAAAGATCTCCCTGGGATAAAGTTGTGGACAGGCACAAGTCAGGAGATGGAGACAAAAAAGATTAAAAGGCTTTATCAATGCCTAGAAGCACAGTGAAGTCTATTATTAAGAAGTGGAAGGTATTTGATACAACACAGACCCTCCCTGGATCAGGATGTCGCTCCAAACTGGATGAAAGAGCCAGGAGGAAACTGGTCAGAGAGTCGAGCAAGAGGCCTACATGTGGCTTGTATGTAAGAGATTGCAAGAAAAAAGCCGCCACTCAAGAAAGGCCACTTGCAGTCACGACTGAGCTTTGCCAAAAGTACCTTGACAATTCTGAGGCCACATGAGACTAAAAATTAATTATTTGACCTCAACACCAAACAATATGTCTGGCAGAAATCCAATACAGCTCACCATCCAAATAACAGCATTCCTACAGGAAAGCATGAGGTGGTAATATCCTGTTATGGGGTGTTTCTCTGCAGCAGGGTCTGGAGCACTTGTCAGGATAGAAGGAAAAATGGATGGGGCAAAAGTCCACAAACGCTCACCATCAAATTTAACTGAACTTGAGCAGTTCTGCAAAGAAGAGTGGGCAAATATTGCAAAGTCTAGATGTGCAAAGTCAGTAGAGACATATCCCAACAGACTAAAGCAGGGGTGTCCAAACTCGGTCCTGGAGGGCCAGTGTCCTGAAGAGTTTAGCTCCAACCCCAATTAAACACACCTGAAACAGCTAATCAAGCTCTTACTAGGCATACTAGAAACTTAAAGGCAGGTGTGTTGAGGCAAGTTGGAGCTAAACTCTGCAGGACACCAGCCCTCCAGGACCGAGTTTGGGCAGCCCTGGACTAAAAGCTGTAATTAAAGCAAAAGGTGGTTCAAAAAATACTGACACAACGGGGTGATCCTTTATCCAACTCAGTGATTCTCTGTTTTTTTATTTTATTTTATTTTTTCTGACATGTTGGTGTTATATCTTTCACTTGGATGTTATAAGCTGCACTGAGTAAATACAGCAGGACAAAACAAAAACTGTGTTCGTCTTCATTTCAAGCTGCAAAGCAACAAAATGTGATTATTTTAAAAGGGGGTGAGTCTTTTCTATTTCCGCTGTATAATATAATATACATAATATAAATATAATAAAATAAAAATGAATAAATAATTCATTACATTTTATTTAAAAACAAATAATAATAGAAAGTTGAAAGTTAAAAAAATTAAATCGATTTGACCTGGATGGGTTTGTGAATTCAAAAGCACCAGATGTAGAATAAAATAGCAGTAATTTTAAGGAGGAATCTGGGGAATGTTGAAACACATGTATACCGTGTCTCTTTATCAGCCTCTCAAAAATATGTACCGGTTGATTGCTCATCTTTTACTGGAGAGTGGAGATGATAAAAAAATGAGGTAATAACTTTTATTGATCATACAGTCTGTGCTATAGTAAGAGGGTCTATTGTTCGGTGTAGCAGATCCTGATGATTGTGGTTCACTGAGCCAGGGATCTCACAGGGACAGTACCTTCAGCTGCCAGGATCAATAGTATTGGGTATTAAACTGCTGTGGCAGATACCGGATCAGATGAAACTATTAGACAAGACTTCTTTTGTTCGGTAAGGGTTGTCTGGCGTCCGAGACAGGAGGAGGTAGACTGAAACAGTGCAGCTGATTGATAGCGACTATGGTGCTCCACTATGAGCCGCCATGTGAGCATGGTTATTTGTTACTTGTTATTTATTAACCTAGAACACTCTCTAAGACTTGATGGCTGCTCTGTCAATTCTTCGACATCAGTTAGGAACCTAGGTGTGCTATTTGATAGCAATCTTTCCTTAGAAAGCCACGTTTCTAGCATTTGTAAAATAAAAGCGCTATATAAATAAAGGTGACTTGACTTGACTAATTATTAAAATAAATAAATAATTTAAATGATTGAAAAATAAATAAAATTCCTTGGATTGTGTCAGGACCTTTTTTTTTTGTAATTTTATTGTCAGAGCTTACATAGACTAAGATGGTAGATGGTACTCAAAAGTTTTCCTCTTTTAACATTATGGTTTCCCGATTTAACATTTTGTACAAATGAGTCAAGCAGTGATTTTCATGTTTCATTCTAGATTATTCATGGGGTGCTGTGGCCAGGTCCTGTCCTGTTTCTTTCCTTCTGTGAGGTAAATGCAGGTCAGTCTAAACTACTGACAAACAACAAAAGAGATTGTTTTTAGTAGATTAAAAAACTTTGGGTTATAAGAGCTGTCAAAAGAACATGGCAGGAAGTCCTGCATAATTTAAAACTGCTGCATGTCTCTGGCCCATCTTGAATGATCGTGCAATGAAACTGTGAGATTTACTTCTCCTGAGGGTATCACTAATCATTAGAGGGGCTTTTGGGGGGAACAGATCTTCACTGACCACATCCTCTAAATAGAAGCTGTTTCAGAAGATTCTCACACACACTTACACACATGTACACACACCTGAACAGGCAATACACATGCATTTTTCTTCTACTTTTTCCCTCTCCAGTGGAAGTACTGTCTTGGGAGGATGTGCGGAAGCTATCACACATTTCCTCTGTTTCTTCCTCCCCTCCTTCCCAGTAGTTTCTTCCCTAGACAAGGGAGCAAATATCAGACAGTTCTGTAAAGACAGAAACTAGAGTAAATTTGCAGGTTGTCTTAAGACGATATTGTAGAGATGGCTTTCAGAGAAAAACTGCATGTTAGTTTTATTGTTACCTCATGGTCCAGTGGTTTGATCCTCTGAGTCTCTGTACTGCTATGGTAATAGAAGCTCATAATATTAAAGACTGATTCCAGTAACTGATCATTACTGGCTGTAAGAGCAGATCATTCATTCATTCAACTAAACATCCTAGTAGTCCTAAATGTTTTAATACATACAAGGACATTGTAATAAATTTTTATCCTAAACAACACTATCAGCGATTGCTGGTAAATTTCACAATTACTAAGAAATGGCAAGTTAGACGTTTAATTAAACATAAATTGTAAAACGTACTCCAATAATCTTAGCGAATAGCGATAAATAAATACAAAAAGATCACTACAGAAAGAATATAATCCAAGTGAATACAAATAATTATCTGCTATGGAAAAATGTATTGATGTCATGAAAGGTTTCTGAGATGGCTCTAATAGCATAAACAAACAAACAAATAAATGTGATTTGTATATAAAAGAAATAATTAATAAAGTGATTAAAATAAAAGCACCTACTATGGAAGAATTTATTAATGTTATGAAAGGATTTTTTTATTATGTTACAATGTGTCTAATACATGTGATAGCACAAATAAACAAATAAATAGCTGAAAATAAAAGAAAAGAAATATACAAATTAATAAAAATAAAAATAAATCCTTTGGAAGAATTTATTAATTTCATAATATAAATTTATTGATGACTATACTAAACAAAAATAGAGTGATCATATTACTGACTTTTATTTTGTAAACCAGAAGTAAATAATATCGTGTCATTTTCATAGCCTACTCAGAAGTAAGAAAGTTTATGTTTTATGTTGTTGTGGTTTTCTTTTGGATAGCGTGTTAATGCTTAAAATGCTTTATCTGCTAAAAACTCGCTCTGAAATTTACTTGAATATGCTTTCCCCAATAAAAACGTGATATGGATATGTGGTTGCATAGCTGAGCTGTGTGAAGGGTCATGAAGCTTTGATGTCAGAGTGAAATGTTGCCTCTGTAAACAATAACACCATGCAGATGGTACCACAGCACTGAAGCAAGGCCTGTAAGCCACGCTTTAATTCTGCAGCCATCTCATAGATCTGACCTGCACACCTCCGGCAATCCATCACACCCCCACCCACCCCACAAAACGCCAAACATCACCAGCCTCTTTATGTGTTTCTACTATATTTATTGTCTCTGAGCCAGATGAAATGCTATAATAATAATAATAATTCATTACATTTATATAGCACTTTTCTAGGCACTCAAAGTGCTTTACATTGTCAGGGGGTATCTCCTCATCCACCACCAGTGTGCAGCATCCACCTGGATGATGCGACGGCAGCCATAGTGCGCCAGAACGCCCACCACACACCAGCTTATTGGTGGAGAGGAGACAGAGTGATGAAGCCAATCAGTAGATATGGGGATTGTTAAGAGGCCATGATGATCAGAGGCCAATGGGCAAATTTGGCCAGGATGCCGAGGTCACACCTCTACTCTTTTCGAAAGACATCCTGGGATTTTTAATGACCACAGAGAGTCAGGACCTCGGTTTAACGTCTCATCCAAAGGACGGTGCTTGTTGACAGTATAGTGTCCCCGTCACTATACTGGGGCGTTAGGACCCACACAGACCACAGGGTGAGCACCCCCTGCTGGCCTCACTAACAACTCTTCCAGCAGCAACCTAGTTTTCCCAGGAGGTCTCCCATCCAGGTACTGACCAGGCTCAGCCCTGCTTAGCTTCAGTGGGCAACCAGGCTTGGGCTACAGGGTGATATGGCTGCCGGCAAATGTGGCATTTGTTGCATATCCAAACAAATGTATTTTTGTGTCTCATTGTTTTGCTGCCCACAAAAAGGTCAAATTGACAAAGCTTACATTCAAGAGCTACTTTATAATGTCTCTTACTGAAATGTATATTCGTCATCCAGAGCTGAGCCACAGAATGATGAAACTGCCCTACTTTGTCTTCTGGTTTCCTTAGTTAACTGTCAGTCTGAGCTGTGAGCGTTCATCCTGTTAAGTAGACCAGACTTCTCTACCATCTGTCTTTCTTTCTCTCGTTTCCTCTCTCCATTTTACCCCTAGAGAATCCTCGTCTAAATGAAGTCACCGGGCAAACGAGTGCGAGTACTCAAGATCACGTTACTTAACATGCTATTTTTGGGGGGCCAAAATTAAACAAACCGGTACGGTTCTGTTTAAATAGCGTGTATGTGAATGTGTCTTTAAGAATAAATCCCCTACTGTGTTTATTTTAGTAAACGTCACAGGTGTAAATGGACCACTATAGTGTGCTTTTATTAAGGGCTCTAATATCATAATTAAGTTTATATGCGTGGCTTATTTTCATAGTCATTACTAAAAAAGCAATAATAGTGCATGTAATGGTGGAAAGCAAGCTGAGGTGGCACAAGGTCAGCAGCACTGTGGGTCTTAACCCCATCATGGGTGTGCACCGGTCCACCTCACTGGACACTCAACTCTCCAGTCTTTGTTTAGCCGGCCGGCCAGAGTATAGGCCCACCATTGTGAGTCCCTGGACCCTGGATGCTTTACCACTGTTTTCTTTGGGAAGCAGGAAATTGGATGACTGGCTACCTGCTACAACAACATCCTGTACTTGAGAAGTCATCTTTTCACTCCTACCCACCTATTATTCTCCACAGCACTACACTAACGGTCACTCTCCAGACTTCTGGTGTGAATCGCCCCCACATGGGCCGGTCTAAGTTCTGGTTGAAATCGATTTTCGGGCTCATCCAGATGCTTCCTTCAAAATTTTGGGGCCAAGAGTGGAGCTGATCCCAAACTGTACTTTCAACAGAGATTTGAGAGCTTTCTGGACGATTATTATTATGCTTAAAGGCATAGTTCACACAAAAATTTAAATTCTGTCCTTAGTCACTCTCCTCATGTCATTCCAAACCTGAATAACTTATGTTGTTCTTTCTTCTGTGTGAAGAAATACAGTTGTCCATACAATGATGCCTTTTATTTTATAAGTGAAAACATTAAATATAAAATATCTTCTTTTGTCTTCAAAATATTTTCTTTTGTCTTTTGAGAAAAAAAAGTAATGGAAAGACATGACGGTGTGTATATGATGACAGAAAGTTCAGTTTTGGGGGGAACTATCCCTTTAATAAAAATGAAACAACCCATCTTGGATTATAAATCTATTTCAAATATATTCATGATGCAAACCACAATAGTTCTAAATCACACAGAATTGATTGTTGTTGATATTTATGTTAACATAATTTTGGTGTAATGCTGCCTCCACGCCAGCAGGTGTCAGTATAAAATTGTCCGTATTACAATTCAAATGATATCAGAAGAAAAAAAAATCACAATTAGTTTTTTTCTCATTTTTATGCAACATCTGTTTTATTAATTTCATATAAAAAGAGAGGGACAAAAAAAAAGTTCAACAAGGGAAATGGTTTATTCTAAGAGCAACCTGACAACACAATTTAGGGTAAAAATAAAGATGTGATGTCAATGCTTTTGTGGTTTGACGTGATCCAGAGACCGTCTAGTCATTCTGCGGAGCTTCACATGTGTTTTTGATCAGGCTTCAGGTACCATCACCACAGTGTGAAAGACCTACCTCATGCCGTCATGGCTGGAGGTCAAAGCTATTAAACCAGGCCATGAACAGTTGATATAAATTGTTTTTACATGTGAGTAATTGGGTTTTTATAGGCCTCTGATTTCACTCGATCTGTTTACGAATGAAAGTGAAACGTGGACTGAAAGTGGATGGTACTTCCAAGCCGTTGAAGCTCTGTTGATAATTAGTCATCTGAGCGAAAAGAGCAACAGGAAGCAGTGTAACGGGATACGTGGAAGGACTAGTGAAAAATTGGACATCGTGTGTATGGCCGGGGTGATTTGGGTGACTGTAAATATGAGCAAATGTCTAGATCGGAGTTTTACTCGGAGCTGGGCGACGCGGCGGAGTCCATCTCATCTGCTTCAAGGTCGTGAGGAGATGCAGGCTGTCCTCCTTTCACTCTCTTCCATTTCATCCGTCTGTTTTGAAACCACACTTTCACCTGT
This sequence comes from Sinocyclocheilus anshuiensis, assembly GCF_001515605.1. Classification (NCBI taxonomy): domain Eukaryota; kingdom Metazoa; phylum Chordata; class Actinopteri; order Cypriniformes; family Cyprinidae; genus Sinocyclocheilus; species Sinocyclocheilus anshuiensis. The sequence goes on from NW_015552641.1 coordinate 66,435, forward strand.
GGATAAAAACAGTGATGCATTAAAACAGTCTGGAAATGATTTTGAGAATAAACGCATACTCTCTTGAGTGATTTTAAATAATTCTGCAGCCAGCAAATCAAGAGATTTGTGACATTATTTTTGACGGCTAAGCACTGAGGAACGCAAGTCTGTGACCCCTGTGCATCCCTCTCTCCCTGTGGAAACATAGGAACATGGACCATCTGTTCCCACACTATTTTTACTTGCTCCTTCTTGACTGAATCTGTCTGCCACTCATTTTGAAAGCAAAGGGTGGCAGACAGCCAAGATATCTAGGATGCATCGGAAAAAGTGGAGAAAGTGTTGCAAAGGGATTCGGGAGAAGCCCAGATTTGTGCTGGGATCTGGCATATGCTTGGGATTCAGGCCTGGGAAAACCATCAAGGACCAAGCTAAGTGTGGTCTGAGCATAAGAAAAAAAAAAAGAGCCTAGTCCGAAATCGTTGAAGGTCGAAGTCAGGGATTGATGGGATGATGGCTCTGCTTCGGAATTGTCAATCATATTTCATACAGACTCATTTAAACTTGATGGATGAGTGTTTTCTTCACTGTTTTCAGCCAAAAATACCACTAGCATGAGCTGAAGTATCTTTTGTACCTGTCTCTCAGTGAGGTCAAGGTTGACAGCGATCTCGTAGCGGCGCAGGCGGGTCAAGTAGTTGTGGTGGGTGAACTCGGCTTCCAGCTCCCGGAGTTGCTCCTTGGTAAAGGCAGTCCGTTCCTTTCTAGCCTTGCAGTTTAAGTCTGCTTTGAAGCTTGAGTCCTGAATATCTAGAGGATACAAAGGAAAAAAGAGACTAGTTAGCATTAGATTTGTGATCTATGGCAGTTAAATCATATTTTAAAGCATACATTTGTAATTAAACAGGTTTATTTACAGGGATAGTTCACCAAAAAAATATAAAAAATTTTATGACTTTTTTTTCCTGTGGAACACATAAGAATATATTTTGAGGGCTTTGTGGGTCTAATGTAGTTTTAAACCCTATTGACTGTCATTGTACAAAAACAGAAAACAGTTGAAAACATTTGTCAAAATACCTTCTTTTGTGTTCCACAGAAAATGAAAGTCATGCAGGTTTGGAATGACATGAGGGTGAGTAAATGATGACTGAATTTTCAACATTCCTTTAAAAAATAATAAAGTCAAATGCAACACTGAAGTTCAGCTCCCCCAGGAGTGGCGTGTGTTTTCATGCATGTTAAGTTTAAAACTCTGTCTGCATTAAAACATGGTTACAAGGCGGTTTGTGGGCCACACGGGGCACACATTTGCACAGAGCTCAGTTCAGATCACAGGGTGTTTGAACCCCAGTTAAAGCATGATGGGAGTTTGGGGGTTGTCGGGGCCACAACTAACCACAGAGGACTCAAGTTAGCAAGGAATGCACCGGAACATTGTTAAACCCACTTACAAAAGAACAAAGGCTCGGATGGGTCTAGCTGAAGTCTAAGAGTGTGAATTTGTGTCTTATATAATCCCTGACACTGAAAAACATTTTCCTTCAAAATGCTAAGAGTTAAATGCATTCAAGTTACACAGTTCGTGTAAGTTTAATTAGTTATTCCAACCTTGTGACCCTTTGTACGGCACCTATTAGAAACGGTAGCACTGAAAGAAAGCTGATGCAATTTCTGTGAAATGACTTTAATTTGTCAATGTGAGAATTCATGCTTCGTGTTCTCCAGATCCTGGCCAGACTATGAAATGGACTGGACTGCCAGATGTGAGTGGGAAAGTGAGACAAGTACTTTCTCACATATGGCAACCTGTAGCCTCTGTTCCTTTTAGAAGGCGCGTTATTATCGTCATTAAAGTCCTGTTCATTTAAATGCACTGCCGAGGGTAATAAATGGAAAAGTGGTGGCAGGTTGGGGGAGAAACACCTGGCACTGTGTGTATGTGCGTGCTCCAAAAAAACAGACTCCAATAAATTTCCCCAGCAAAAACCCATAAACATTTAGGGAGCAACCTCTCCCCTCGGTGGGGTGTCTGGTGGGATTGGCATTTTATGTAGAAGGCACTAAAGTAATTTGACCAAATGAAGTCAACATGAACTGACAAGCTTAATTTTACATCAGTCATTGTTCACCAAACAAAGGGGAACAGTCAAAATTACTGTCTATGAATGTGTTCAACACATATTCAACATGTACTAATAATCTTTAAAAGACAACTGACAGAAGAGCAGAATATATATATATATATATATATATATATATATATACACGCACACACATATTTCCTAGATACTGTATATAGTACATAATATATACAGTATATTTAAATAAAATTTCTTTTCATTCCAAAATTTGATCAGATTTGCTTCTGTTGTCTTAATTCATGTTATTAAGTTATTTTCTATGACAATTTTATTTCCCTAAACTGAAGTGAACTGCAGACCTGTGATGTAAGAGAAAGAAAAAATGATGAGCACATCCTTCGTGATTCAGAATTAATTTTGGGAGCGAATATCACATCTGTTTACAATTTCATGCAATCATTGAGTGTCTGCCTGTCATGTCAGGTAAAAAAAAAAAAAACTTGGTTGAAAACATAATCACTACCAGCTTTGATTATCATATCCTTGCCAAACTTTTCACACCTTTGTTCTATCATTTACACAGTAATTTTACAACACCTTCCCGCATATTTATGCACACTTAAACCTTAACCTCGGTGATGAATATTTTCATGATGGTGAATTTCTCTCCAGTCAAATGGAGTGTGTGTTCTGTGGAGATCCTGTTACTGCTTAATGACAGGAAAATGTCAATGGATAAGAATGTAGAAGTGGGATCGCAGGCAAGTTATATTACAGACGTGGTCTGGCTTGTTTGGACCGCAAGTGATGTAGGGTTACATTAAGGCAACTCAGAGAAGGAAAGGGTATATTTATTCCCCACATTAGACTATGAACCCTGGATGGATTGTTGTAGTAGTGGGCCTAGTGATGGATTTGTGCTAATCATTTTTAAATGCCACTCATAATGAATATTGTCTTGCTGTTTTGGCCAATGCTATACAAAGCACTAATGGAGAAATGTATTTATCTTTTCTGCTTATGTATTATCAAGAAATTTTCCCTGATCCCAGAAATGCTGTCTCAGTTTCCACAGAAAGGCTTAGAGATTAAATTAATACACCAGATGTGCCACAAACACTGAGGTTCACTTTTCCTCCTCTCAAATAATAATTTCTGGACATCGTTAGCCAGTTAATCTGAACTTTTAACACAAAACTTTACATTTCAAAATATAATGCACTACTGAGGTGCCATTAAGGTAATTGTAATAATAATAACAATAATAATAGTAATAAAACCTTCTATTAATCAATTTGAATAATATGACACTTCTGATACTGGACAGAAAATGCTGGTTTCAGTTTCTGAGCATATCTTCTTTTGGAAGTCTATTAGACTTGAAGAGAATTAAAATATTTATCCACTTATTCATATACAGTCCATGACAATAAAAACTGATTCTTTTGTTGAAATTTACATTTGTGACCCTGGACCACAAAACCAGTCTTAAGTCGCTTGGGTATATTTTTAGCAATAGCCAAAAAAACATTGTGTGGGTCAAAATTATCGATTTTTCTTTTATGCCAAAAATCATTAGGATATTAAGTAAAGATCATGTTCCATGAAGATATTTTGTAAATTTCCTACTGTAAATATATCAAAACTTAATTTCTGATTAGTAATATGCATTGCTAAGGACTTCATTTGAACAACTTTAAAGGCGATTTTCTCAATATTTAGATTTTTTTTGCACCCTCAGATTCCAGATTTTCAAATAGTTGTATCTTGGCCAAATATTGTCCTATCCTAACATCAATGGAAAGCTTATTTATTCAGATGATGTATAAATCTCAATTTCAAAAAATGGACCCTTATGACTGGTTTTGTGGTCCAGGGTCACATTTTAGTTCTTTTACCTCCTTCGTTTGAATCAAAATATCTGGGTTTAGAAAGTATGACAGATCTTACTGAATGTCAAAACCGCCAAACAGTTGATTTGAAAACAATAGCAAACACTATAAAGCTGAACTTTACCTAAGAGCCTCCAACAATTGAAGGAAACAACTGCAGAATAATATGCACAAAAACAATGTGTTATGGGTCATCCTTCATGTGCATGCTTGCTGTGCGGAGTTTAAAATAGAATATCTGTAGTAAAATCTATATCCTTAAACATACAGTTCAACCCAAAATGAAAATTCTGTCATCGTTTACTCACCCTCATGTTGTCCCAAACCTTTATATATTTCTTTATTCTGCGAAACATAAAAGTGATCGTTTAAAAAAAGTGTTTTTTGCCTGTACAATGAAAGTCAATGGGTTCCAGTGTTGTTTTGGACCTCACTGACTTTAATTACATAAACAGCTGAAATAACTGATCACTTTTCACAGAAGAAAGAAAGTCATACAGGTTTAAAATGACAAGAATGTGAGTGAATGATCACAGAATTTTTGGATAAACACTGATCACAATAACCACAGCGACGGTGTGTTAAACCAGATATATTGTCACAAATAACCCTTACACTGAATTTAGATGCTAAGTTAAATGTTTTACATAATGTTCTACAATTTCTGAACAGGCAAAAAATTAGAAGATTCACATGAATCACTCCAGCCATTGCTTCATATCTCATTCACTCTTGCCTAAATGACTCACCTGTGATTTCTCTTTTCCGCTTGGAACTTTTTTTCTCTGTGTCAACCGCTGACACACTTTGAGGTGAGTATTCTCCCTCTAGACATGCTGTGACTGCTCCAGGCAGCCTGTCTCCCCCTGCACTGTCCAAGTCAGCTCCCACCGCTTCTGCTGCCCCCTGACACGGCTCCTGCCCTCTGCCTCTGGGTTCACAAGGAGAGAACTGCCACTCCGTCCTCTGGTACCCGCTGTGCGCCTCCGGATACAGTCTGTCCTCGCGAGGGTAAGCGTGTGGCGCCGGCACCAGGCAGGAGCTGGAGAAGTCTGTGTAGGCCAGGAAATCATGCTTTTGGTGCAGGGCAAATGGGGCCTGCTGGTAGGGCTGCAGCCCGGCTCTGGACCCTCCTGAATGGGAGCTCCTGACACAGCCCCACAGAGCACTGCCCGTGTGAGGGCTCCGCATGCAACTACTGGCTGGCTGATCCATGCTGAAGAACACACAGCACAGAGTAGGTGTCCTCAGAGATGCAGCTTTTTGGGTTTGGTGCAAGTCAACGTGGGAAATATCCACTTCAGCATGTGCACATCAACGCCTCAAAGTCCACCTTTCCAAATCAATAAGCAGATGTTTGAAAGCAGACCGCCTTTCCGTTAGTCGGGTGTAAAACATCAGCTCACACACTCTCTCATTCAACTTTCAGCCTGACCCACTACATCCACTCTCAGCTCTACATGCTCTTTTCACAGTTCTGAGACATTCCTGACAAGCAATCCCTCCTCCTTTTTAAACGCTTAGGTGGGAAAGAGTAGCAAGTTTATGGAGTGTAATGTGAGCTTGCAGAGGAGGAGTCCTGTGGTCCACATGTTGGTACCCCCCAACCCAGCCCTGCCTCATATACTATTAATCATGGGGGATTTTATATGCACATCTAATGGGATTTCCAGGTGCTGGCTTTTAAAGGAACATTGTCTGTAAAATATAAAATGAACACCCACACAGGAAAGTTGACCGGATCCTTTTTAGCTTCTTTTATCCCCAATACTTCCATTTTCACTCTTCTACTTTTTTATGCAATTCACGTATTTGGTGGGAATTTGTACCCCGCTCAGTATGGACCGTGCTATATCCTGGTGCTCCATAGTCTGCATTAAGGATGTGTGTATTGGCTGTGGACACAGCCAGGGGTTTCTCTCGCACTGCTGGTGAAAAGGCCTGACTTAAGCAGTGCTTTCTTCCACACCTCTCGCGCGCACAAGCTCTAGTACAACAAACACACAAACATGCTGTCATTAACACCAAATAAGTGTGTAAACTCATTAGCATCTTAATTAATATCTGAATAATCTGAAGTTATATAAAACATGGCTGAATAAAAATGCTGAATGAAAAAATGTGTAAACAGAACTACATGACAATGTTTTAGTAAACGATGATCATGTTCAAAGTTTTTTTTCTTTTTTTACTTTGAAAATTGTCTCATGTTCACCAAGGCTGATTTCATTTGATCAAAAATACAGTAAAAACAGTAATATTGTAAAATATTATTAGATATTACATTCTATTATTATAGTTTTCTATATTAATATGATGTATTTTATTCTTGTGAATTCAGGAGGCAAAAGTCTTCAGTTTCACATGATCATTTAGAAATCATTCTAATGAGCTGATTTGGTTGGGGAAAAAATAGTTTTTTTGGAAAATGTGATAAAAAAATTTGTATTCTTTAATGAATGTAAAGTTCAAAAGAACAGCATGTATTTGAAATAGAAACCTTTTGTCACATTATAGATGTCTTTGCTGTTTTTCTTTTAAATCAATTTAACGAATCCTCAACAAGTAATATTAATAATTTCTTTAAAAATAATTGTACTGACCCCAGACTTTTGAACAGTAATGTATATAAATAAATTATTATATTATGTTATATTATATTACATTATATTATATATCAAATAAATGCTATCAGTGTGAACATAACTTACACTTTAAAGATAGCAATACTCATTTGTGATTTAGTTTGGAAAAAAACTGTTGTCAGAAATATAGATTTTTAACAATGCATGCTTGGTTTCATATAAATGAACACTGATAAATAAGTCCCTGCTATATTTCACATTGTTTGCAATCAGGCAAGCAGTATATCTTCCAAATGTGAAGTCATTTCTCCTGTATCCTGGCCATGTGTTTGTTCTGGCAAGTACTCTATTGAGCAGATTTCACTTGACATTTCAATGTGGTTGAGGTTGGAATCTCTCGTTTTCTCTCTCTATGCAGGTTGTATAACAAGTGATGGAAAGCAAACGTGTTTAGTTGCATTTATAACAATTGTGGTTTGTGGTTATTTTTTATTGTTGCTTCACTTTGTCCTCTGTGTGATCCTGACCTTTGTGAACAGCACAGCCTTCACCTCGATTAAAGCAGCGTAATGTTTAAAGGCTCTGAGGTAAGACTGCAATCCTTTCCCTTTACCCAGCAAATAGCTGAGCCATGAAGCATCCACCTCTTTACTGGCAATCTGGGCCCTACCATGACCACAGGGGGCTGGGGTTATTGCATTGACAGTGTGTTTTCATTTGATCCATCTTCATGACACCTGAGAGAATAAGAAGGATGAAAGAGAGTCCTAATGGAGCATCGGCCCAGGCCAGACTCGGGTCAGAGAGCTGTGGGAGAACAGAAGAGATTCAGACCCTGCTGCTGTACACTTCATACTGAACTTTAGTTTGAACTGAGATGACCATCATGTGAAATGATTGACAGTACAATTTTAAATACATTCTCCATAAAACATTTGCAAAAGTAATCATCTAAAGTAAACAAGTAAACAATATTTTTACCATAATAATTTTCTCAATGCAAATACTTTTCAATCATTTGTAGATTGATAGATAGATAGATAGATATTAATTTATTCCACTGGTTATATCCACTGGACTCAGTGATTCAGATTCTCTGATGACACTTGATGCAACTCAGTCAACTGCATAACACTTGTGCACAAATTGTTTTGAGTTGAAGGAAAAACTAAATAATGCTGACCTCTAGTGGTTTAGAAAGACTATGTAATGCTTAAGATCTCCGTCAGAATGTTTTGGACTATTTATTTCATATTCAGTGATCACCATATAAGTTTTCTTTCTTACTTTCACTTATAGAGAAAGTGAAAGTAAAAAAAACTGACGGAGCTTTCTAACGCTGCATTAACGGCACATATTCTCTGAGACAACAAGAGACAAAATTACTTCAATATAGGCTGATGATGGTATAACTGTATTAAATTATTCCCTTAATATTTCTCTTGTGGCCCAGTGGAAAAAAATGTGAAGAAACGTATTACGTGTTAAACGGGTTGTTTTTGAAAGTCTGTGCTTGAAATAAAACTTTTTATTTCATTGATTTTTATTGATGACTGCAGTGTTAAAGGGGTCATATGATGCGATTTCAATTTTTCCTTTCTCTTTGGAGTGTTACAAGCTCTTGGTGCATAAAGCGGCGCAATAATTTCATGTCATTTAATAATAAAAGTAACCTAATAATAATAATAGGCCTAATAATAAGAAGAATGTAACAGGCCTACATTACTTGGAAATGCTAAATCCTCTTAATATTGCCAATTTTTGATGCTTTGTTTTGACAATATCTCTGGCTATCGTCGACACATACGACGCATCTCAGCACGGGGAGGTTATCACGGGCATTGATATCAGTTGGCATTGAGAGTGACTGACACTCGATGGTCAGAAAAAATGACTAAATAGATACGTGTAAAAAAATTTATAAAAATAAAATAAACAAAATCCTACTTTCTCTCTTTTCTATGTGCGTTCATAAATTGTATTAATTTGTAAGTGTCATATTTGGCAGTTGGCATTAAAGTTATATCACTAATAACAGTGGCATATGAGAAATTTATACATACAGACTTTCATAGAGCGCTGCGCCACACAAATAGCCTATGAACCAACCTCAGCAGCATATCTCTGTCTTTTCCTTTCGTTTTGTTAATCTGTTAATTAGGCTATTTAAGTCAAATATTTCACATATTCATTATAATACTATGATTTAATAAAAACAAATTTTGTTATTTTTAGTTAAACTTAATTTTGCTTGTCTGCGCTCGTCCGCCGGAACCCGCCCAATCAGGCAACACTGGTAACAGTGGCATATGAGAAGTTTATACCATACAAAAAAAAATCTAAAATATGCCTTTTTCGAAGCTGCTGCATAAAAAAACACAAGGTGGCTGAATTTGTATGCTGAAGCTTATAGGCGTTCATTATTTTAACTCAATTTAATTGTTTTTAGCACCCCCTCTGAACTGTTAAGCCCCCCCTTAGCACCCCGAACAAAAAAATCCTGGAGCCGCCACTGAGGCTAATTCAATGCGAAACTAAAAGCAAACAGCGTTGTGGCGCAGCCTACCTCTCTCATTCGGCATTAATCCAATTAAATGTGTCCATATTTGCGATGTATTTGAATGCTAAAC
>NW_015552641.1:75743-76078 GCF_001515605.1 Sinocyclocheilus anshuiensis
CTACAATTAGCAAAACCTTACACTCAAGGAGCAAAACACAAGGCTAGATTTGCACAACTGTAAGCACATTGTCAGCTTCACACTATTTGCAAAACATTACACAGTGATTTGCAAAACACTAAACACACTTGTATACATCAGACACAGAAGTATATCATGATGTCACTTCCTTGCAATTCCAAAGCACTGACTCAAAGCACTGCACACCTATGAGCCAATCTGTTAAACACAGCCATCAGGTGCACAAACACATGATTGCTAAGATTGCTAAACACCAATCAGGTTTAAGCACTATAAAAATGCAGCAGGTAGGTTCACCTGCCTTCAACCAAAAT
>NW_015552641.1:78023-80640 GCF_001515605.1 Sinocyclocheilus anshuiensis
TCGGTGACCATGCCATTTTCAATAATGTCCATCAGGTCTCTGTCAACACTGGCACGCATCCTGAAAAGACATCAGGTTCAAATGAAACAACTTTATCGAGTGCCTTTTGAGCGGAATTCAGAGAGGGTCAAACGGCTGCGGCATGAGTATGTGGAGGTTTGTATTGTTCACTTTAGCACTGTGATGTTGCATACTCCACACATTACTTTTTTACATTGACTGTAATATACTAGACCTATCCTGAACTACACAATGTTGTCTTTCACTGTATTTCAGAGAGTTTTGCAGATGGATGCTGAGGAAATCCTGCATGAATTCATATATATTGATGAGGCAGGGTTCAACCTCACAAAAGCAAGAAGGAGAGGCAGAAATATCATTGGCCACAGGGCTATAATCAATGTCCCAGGGCAACGTGGGGGTAACATCACCCTTTGCGCTGCCATTTCACAGCATGGGGTTCTCCTCCGTCATGCCAAAATGGGCCCTTACAACACACCTCACATTCTCGCATTTTTGGACCGATTGCACCACATCGTCACAGCAGGTAATGAAATGCACCAGATACAATACACTGTCATCTGGGACAATGTGTCATTCCACCGCTCTGCTTTGGTCCAGAACTGGTTTCAACACCATCCACAGTTGACAGTACTATACCTTCCACCATACTCTCCGTTTCTAAACCCTATCGAAGAGTTTTTCTCTGCATGGCGGTGGAAGGTTTACGATCTCCAGCCCCAGGCTCAGGTACCCCTCATTCAGGCCATGGAGGACGCCTGTGACCAAGTCGACGCCGCAGCTGTGCAAGGATGGATTCGACATTCAAGACGGTTCTTCCCGCGTTGTCTTGCTAATGAGGATATTGCTTGTGATGTTGATGAAATTCTCTGGCCAGATCCAGCTAGGCGAAGAGATAATGTATAGTATGTTTACTATAGTATTTTCTGTACGATATTGTCAGTTTTTTCAGATTATTTATGTTTGTTGTTATTTGCTGTAATTGTAACCTGTACTGGATACAGTATTTTACGTTTGTCTGTTGTTTGCTGAGCTAACAGTGTTATGCACACTACTGTAGTAGCATGACAACTGGGACATGTTTTGTTGTGATTCTCCATGTTGACTGATTTGGGTATATGGAGAGAAATCAATGATATTTTCGTCAGTCTGCAGCATTGGTCTTGTGTAGTGTTTGGTGAACTATTGTATAGTTGCACTTTCTCTGTGTACTTCATTTACAGTACTCTAATCACTGAGAATTAGACTTGCTAAAAGTGTTTTAGGTTAGCAACAGCAGTGTGTAACTGGTTCAAAAAGATTAAAGTCATATGAAATGTGTGTGTTTCGTATGGTAACAAAATATTGTTTTTATAAAGTTGTGTATAGTTTTGACAAAAGTGTTCCATTTTGCAAATGATCTGAAGTGTTGTGCTACTTTGGTGTAGGGTTGTGTTAATTGTGTGTAGTGTTTTGACAAACCGGGCCCTGTTTTCAAAATTGTGCTTAAGCAATCGTAAAAAAACTGTAAACAGATTGGTTTACACAGGGGCTAGAATTAGGGACGCTAGGGTCATGTGCCTACCATCCAGCGACTATAGACCCTAGCAATGATTTTGATCAAACAATTAAATACATGTATATGTTCTGGTAATTCGGACGCATCTGAAATATGTCATATCACTGAAGTTAAAGTAAATGGGTTAGAAATCTGCGCGCTTTCGAGGACACACATTTAATACACGGGCGGAGTAACACACACCGCAGGAGAAACGCAGCGCCACGTTTAGAACAACTCACAGCTCAAAACAGTTAAAGTACAAGTTCACTTCAGGAATGAACAAAGCTGTGTCGATGAGAAATACGGTGATTGACAAAACTGAGCAAACGGAAAAAGAAAGCGTGATCTATGGCCATGGCGTGCGGTTTATCTATCAGTCAGGTGCGCATGAATGTTTCGTTACTACAGAAACAGTAGAGTTTTCTTTCACAATCATCCTGGTGGGCCCAATTCGATTAATATTAAAATACAGTTATGCGTGATTAAGACACCCAGCGCTCTGATGCTGCTGTAATGTTGTTGGTTCACAAAATCAAAATTGTGGAATAATTATCTGTAAAACATAGCCTACACGCATAAAAAACTCTCTGTTTATGAATTACGAAATTATGAATATGTTTGCTACCATAAGCTATAAATGCAGAGTTTAGATGACATTAGGGCCCGGGTGTGGCTGCGCTCTTATGTCCCCAAAAGCAAACCTAAGCTCTTGGGTATACAAGTATTAAACTGCAAATGTAAAACAAAACGAACAACGTTTGACGCGCGGATGTGAAGGCGTTAAGCGCGCGTCAGGGCGCGACACTGACCTCTGCTGGTCTATTTATATTTAGTTAAAAGTGGTTGTAAAACATCAGCTCCAGTGGTGCAGATGGATAAGTGTGTGTTGTAGGCTTTTTGACGCGATCGACCGGGGTTCGATCCCGCCTTTTGCCAAAATTTTTTTTCCTCCCTTTTCAAATCTTGTATTAGCAATGGATTCTATTTACACTAAGTGAAAATAGCAGTATTTTTAGCAATATGCTATTTACACTAAGTGCAAATACCTATTTACAC
>NW_015552641.1:80710-101080 GCF_001515605.1 Sinocyclocheilus anshuiensis
TAAGTGTTAGTGGCACCAGTCCAGGTGTTTCCAGGTTTTACTCCTGCTATTTCTCCATGCTGAGAGTTTGGTGTCGCACATATTCCACCTGACTATGCATTCTTCTCCTTTTCTCCGATGAACTGAAAATAACAGGAGTCCATCTCACAAATGTAGAATCCATCTCTGCAGTCATCTCAAACATCTAATTCCAGCAACAGGAAATAGACAAACTATTTTACCCGCAGAATTTTTTCTCTGGTGCTGTTTTGCGGTGTTGGTAAATTCACCACTTAGTTTAGAGTTAAAGTATGTTGTTGTAACTAATTGTATAATAATAATGTTGTAATAATATTACCCAAATTTTATTAGTAATGCGTTATATTACTGCGTTACAGCAGAAAGTAATATACTACTGTAATATCGTTACTTTTGTAAAACTCATTTTTTATAGGGTTCAGGTCAGAGGACTGGAATTGCCATAGCAGAAGCTTGGTTTGTGCCCAGTGACCCATTTCTGTGTTGTTTTTAAGATTTGTTTTTGGATCATTGTCCGGTTGGAAGATCCAAATATGGCCCATTATAAGATTTCTAACAGAGTCAGTCACTTTTTGATTTTTTTATCTGCGTATTAATACTACTACTACTACTACTACTTATAATAATAATAATAATAATAATAACAAATATTCAGTTTTTCATTTATTCATGACTGTTCATAATACATTAACTAAGGTTAACTAGAATTGTTATAAATGGAAATGTAGAATGTAGAAATTAACATGTACATACTAAAAATTTTTAACATAAAAAGTGCATGTTTTTTATTAGTGCATGCTTTTCATGAGCTGCTGGAAGGACTTGCGCCTCATATATTACGGGCTATGATACATCACACATAGGAATCTCTCGTAACACATCTGTAAACCTGTTATTTGTGCGAAAAGAAATATATTTCCTGTCATATCTAAGCCTGATTCACAGTCCACAGCAGCACGGCATAAGAAACAATCCATATTCTCACTGTGGCATCAACAACAAGGGATCCTGTTGAATAAAACAGCATATGCTGGTTTGGTATGTTTTGAAGCATGTCAGCTGGTTTGAGCTGGTTTAAGGTGGTCCTGAGCTGGTTATAAGCTGGTCCTGAGCAGGAGATAGTTGCTTAGGACCAGCTTAGGACCAGCACATGACCAGCTTAAACCAGCACATGACCAGCTTAGGACCAGCACATGACCAGCTTAAACCAGCACATGACCAGTTTAGGACCAGCACATGACCAGCTTAAACCAGCACATGACCAGCTTAGGACCAGCACATGACCATCTTAAACCAGCTCATGACAGCTTAGGACCAGCACATGACCAGCTTAAACCAGCTCATGACAGCCTAGGACCAGCTTAAACAAGCTCAAACCAGCAGCCATGCTTCAAAACATACCTAACCAGCATATGCTGGTTTTTTTCAAAAACAATACGCGCTTGTGAATCGCATTTTTTTTTTTTTTTCGGTTTTGCGTTTGAATATTTTCCGTATGTTTTATTTCTCTCTGAATTTGCTTTGTTTGTGATCCCGTGAGTTCACACGCTGAGATGAGGAAACGCCTCCCCGCTTATGACGTGCATTTGAAAGTGAAAGTGAAGTGACGTGTGGCCAAGTATGGTGACCCATACTCGGAATTTGTGCTCTGCATTTAACCAGTCACAGCGGCATGCCTTTGTCCATATTAGGGATTTCCTGAAACGTCATGTGTTCCATTACTTCTGTGATGTATATGTGGAGTTTCTGCGCAAGGGCGCCCTCCGGCGTCCAGTATGAATGAAACAGACATTACATGTGTTTGTAGAGCTCAATAATAGCCAATCCATCCTATTTTGGGTAAAAATAGGAAAAATAATACTTCTCTCAAAAGAAATTTGAAGTAGACTTATAATAATCCTTGTTTTTTTCCAGTGTACAGGAGTTTTTTGTTGTTTGTTTTAAAAATACTTTACATTTCCCTTCATAGCTCACAGACTACTTGAAATACACTAGTCATCTTTTGATACAAGAAACAAATATAGGTGCACTAATTAATAATACAATTGATATATTTTCACTAATACACTGAACAAAAATATAAACGCAACACTTTTGTTTTTGCCCCCATTTTTCATGAGCTGAACTCAAACAAAAGTGTTGCGTTTATAATTTTGTTCAGTGTAATTACAACATTATAATATTAAATTAAATACAAGAAGTCAGAGTGTTACAATTGTCCCCTTGGTGGGGACGATTGTAACAGTGTTTGGGGGCAATTGTAACACTGAAAAATCAGTCATATTAACCCACTGTATCTCAAATAAAAGCCTATCTCAAAGTAATCACTTTACTGCTGTAGTATCTAATAATGGTACTCAAGATAAACAAATGAATTTGTTAAAATACATGCAAATATAATTGATGAAAACGATATTAAAAACAAATGTAAAATAGTAAATATAACAATAATATTAAATATAAGTATTATTTTTCATTCTTGAATGCATAAGTTGGAGCTTTATTTATGAAGACAGCATTTAGGTGGCAATTGTAGCATTGTAGGCAAACAGTAAGTCTGAATTCACAGTATTTTTAAAACAACAGGAAAAAAGTATCCGGATGATCTACTGATTCTGTCAGGATTTTGACTTGCACATCCAGTGACTGCTGACGCTATAGGTCACATGACAATGGCAGTATTACAAATGTAGTATGTCCGTAATACATTCATTATGCACACATTCATACTATACAGACTGTACTTTTTTCTTGGTCACAAAGTAAGTACCTACTCAGGGAGTATGCAATTTCAGGACCAGTCTATTTTTTCCACTGACTGTTGCAGTACATTCTGAAGCATGCATGCAATAGAACTGAATCAGGGTAGCTTCGGGTTTAATTTTTGACAGGAATGAAAATGAGGATGTGAGGATTGTACAGTTGTTTAACAACATGATTGTTCATCTGACGAAATGTCTTTCAGTAGATAAAAACTCAATAAAACAGTTTTGAAAGTTGTGAGCTGTGAAAATTATGTGATCTAGTACCTTTATACAGTGTGTGTCATTGTAAAGACTGTAAATCTATCCCTCACAGCCTTGTTTTCATATGTGTTAAATTCAATTTGGCGTCTAACTTGGTCTGTGCTGCCTTGGAGAGTGGCTAAGATTGGTTTGCCAACTGACATAAAAGAAGAGGAATTTGGCTAAAATTGATATATTAGCATATTTAAGATGCCCTTTTGGAACAGATGTGGGGAGTGTGCCCTAAAATGCTGCCTAGGTAGGAAGATTACTGTATTTTGTAACAGAGTAAAGAGTCTCAGAAAAACATTGTTTTCTATAAGCATCGCCTGAACTTTACTGTTCTCAAGGAGCTGTCTCTGAGTTTGCTGTGATGAGCCGAGACTCCTGTGTGGCATGTTCATGGAATACCTTCCTGTGGATCCTGTCCTGTCCCAAACATCCAAGGGCAGGACTTCCTGCTGTGCAGCTCGGGGCTTTGAAAATGAGGTCCAAACTGCTCTCCAGAGAGTTCTCAGGATCAGGCCTCCACATACTCAACAAGCCAAAAGGGAACAGCTGTGGAAAACACCTCCTGTAACAGCAGGCATGCCCACTCACACATACGCACATGCACACTCACACATACGCAAACACGTGAACAAACACCCTAAACTTAGCTCTCTGTCCTATTTTTATACTCTTTTGTGTCCACACTCTTGCATGTAAATGTGCACATTTTTGTAGAGATAGATCTACATCCTGTATTTTTATAGTCACACCTGATTTCCCAGCAGCATGTGTTTTAGACCTTAAGTGCCTTTTTTTGGTAAATTGGTTGATTTAATATAAAATGTGTCTGTTCGCAAAGCGCATTACTCATGATCTGTTTTTCATGGTATTTAATGCCTCTGTTATGGGAGTCAATAAGGAACATCTGCAAGTTTCCGACAATTGCCTTAGTCATTCGAGGATGGTTTCCAGAGGATCTGCTTAGCATTTGATGTACTTTGTCCATGATGGCCAAAGTCAGACTTTCTATTTAAACAGTTACTCAGTGAGGTAAAAGAATAATGTTTCAATAAGGATAACTGTTGTGGTTTGTACTGGTTCAAAGATCACTATAACAAATTTCATAATTTCTGGTGTAATTGTGCTTAGGTAAAGGACATTTCTTTTCTCTACTTTAAGCAGACTGAATTGTAGAATATCATAATGAGTTATTCTTCTGTCAATTTCTGATTGTCTGATTTGTGTTTTGTTAACATTTGACTAATCCTCTGGCACCAATTTAGCTTTTTTTTAATCACAGAGCATATGCAGTCAACGAGAAAATGAAGCCATAGAAACATGCGACTTGGCTGCTGATGTGACTCAATCAAAAGGAAAAGCAAGGGAGGAAAGACATTCCAGATGTCAACAGTGAACTCTTCACAGCTCCGGTTTGTGGCCACAAGAGCTTTGTGTACCTGTCCTGCTAAATCCATTATGAATCTCCTGTACGTGCTTTGCACAGCCAGAGAATTCTCGGAAGCCTTTCAATCATGCACATTGCTCTGCTGCTTCGTGCCAGGCTTCTCCAGAACTTGCAGAATGAGACATTTACGTTAGATGCCGTTTGGGAATTCCAGTAGCCAAGGTGTGGGAATCGCACTGAAGCCAAGATGCGGGAAGCAGGGTGACTAATATATTTCTCGATAGCAGATACACCCCAAATAGAATTTTGAGAGATTGTGATCTACAGAAAAGCCTTCTTCATTCAAAGATTTCTTCATTCGACTAACAAATTAAATAGGTTCTAGATGTAAGTTGCACTAGACTGAGGTAAGCCAGATGGAATAGTGTAGGGAGTAACAAATAGCAGGAGGTTTGGCTTCCTTCAAGAGAGCATACGCTCCATGTAGGTCTCTCTGGACCGCTCTCTGTAAGCCACGCAGCAGGCGAACATGTAGCGTGTTGAGTTTCATGTGTAATGTTTCAGGAAAAGGCCTTTTTTATGAGACCTGAGGTCTTGCAGAATCGGTTGTACAACTAGCATTGGTAGTTGTAGCTATCAATCTATTCAAACTAAATCTTCAAGGACTTTCACATTGAATATACTCATTTAGTGGCAATTGGGAGTCTGTGTTTACATTGTGTGTTTTAATGGAGCAGGTAATCTTTGGAAATCTGAGAGTTGAGGCTGTTTCTGCTAATGCAAACTTGCTAGTGAAAAGCAGTATGCTTCATGCACCCTACAGAGTGACTTTGAACTCCAAGTATGGAAGGCCAAACCATGTATCAGGTGCCAAAAAACGTGCTTTCTTTTTCTAAGTAAAACCACCATGTTGTACAGCAGTTGAAGGGCACCAAAAACATGATACTTTTATTCACTGAGTTATATACAGTACATGATTTTGTTAGCGTGTGTGGCAACACGTACATGGGTTTCCTCTAATGAGTATTGATATGCGGTGTGCACCGAACAGACTGTGTTCTTTCTCTTTGCGTATTCCATTAGATATCCTGCTTTTATGTGCCAAACAAAATGCACTCTGCAGACTATCATGAGACCTCAGGAGTGTCATGTTTCATTGTCTGAAAGCTTTTGAACAACAGCCACTTACTTTAAGGGAAGAACAAATCTACAAAGCAGAGGGCTTTATAGAGGAAAAATAAATGATCACAGAAATCATTCTTGTAAACACAGCGTGCTGTGATACATTTATTTATTTAGCGTGCTTGTGTGTCGAAGCACTTTATGACTTTTCCTCCATGAGGGAAAGAATCATTGAAAGGATCAGTTGTGTAGTGGTGACGACTTATGTAAAGTAGTAAGCACAAAAGCTGTTTCGTTCATAATTCTATATTAATTTCTGTTACTGATTAATGGTTGTTAACTGTTGGTGTTTCCAGCAAGTTCGTGCTAAGTTCTATTACAGTTTTTCTCGATTGCTAACACACTATAACTGATTCATACAGTTCTCGAAACAAAGACACGTTTCTCAAAACTTTGAATACATTTCACCTGTTTGCACACACGTTCCAATTTGCTCAGTGTTTTCTGCAAAACTCTACACAAAAATGCCATTATTTTGCTCAGGTTTAACCATGTTCTCATTCAGAAAACAAACACACAATATAATTAATACATTTAAGATAAACATTTATCCATGTGTGAACATTAAGCAGCAAAACTGATGGCACACAGGTGAGAAACTCAGGATGATATGAACAAGAGCACAGCTGATTATGTGTTTTGGTAAATGAATCCTGGAAGTGGGAGACAGAGTAATTGGAGAGGAAAATAAAAATGAAGGGGATGAGGTCAAAGGTAATTTGTTCCCGATGAAATACAAAGCACTATAGTTGACCATGTTCTTCTGCATGGACTGACCATGAGGGAAGTTGGCTTACAGGCTCATCTACAAGGTTTCAATGCTACTTACACAATACACATACAATATAATTTCAGTACATAGTAGCAGTACTTCAAATGAGAGAACTTTCACTATTCTATGTACAGTAAATACTGTAGCACAAGTTGCACACCCTCAAACTCATTACTGTTGAATTGATTTGTAGCCAAGTAGTCCTTAAATGTACTGTATTTGTGCAGAACTGAGAGACGACTGTCTAGGGGAGGCAGAGAAGTCTTTTGTCAGAAGACTAAGAAACTGCTATAGTATAAGGATATTACCAATACTGTAATGCAATTTGGCAGAGGATGCTGAACTAATGAACTGATTGATTTATTTATTTATTACAGTTTTTCTGAATTGCTAAAACACTAAACCCCAATCTCTGAACCAAATTCTCACTGGCTTAAACAAATTTGTAAAATAAAGCACTCTTTCTGCTAAACCTTAAACACGTTCAGGCAGTTAGGCTCTATTTGCAAATCTCATGCACTTTTTTTGCAAAACTCTAAGCACATTCTCATTACCTTAAACACTTATCACACTGTGATGCATTTGTGCTGCAAAATGCTAAACACAAGCGGCAAAAGTTAAACACAACTAAAGCACAGCTGTCATCGTTTACACACAACGATTCAAAATTGTTCACACTTGTTTCTAATGTTGTGATCAAACCAACTGTACAAAATATGAGCCAGTTCAGAGTGCACATGTGACTGAATGATGATACGAACAATAGATGGAAACAATCTGAGAAGGAGAGGAGGAAGAGTACATGTAAGAAGTGGAGGATGAGGAGGAAGAGGACGAGAGGAGAAAGAGTAAGGTTTAGAGGGTCCTATCAAGGCTGGATCTGTCAGACCAGAGGGTTTTTTCTCTTTGTCTAGCAAAAAAGACAACATTACTTGTGATGTGGACAAAGTGCTCATGCCGGACTCAAGCACAAAGGCATGATGCTGAGACAGAATGAATCTCTCATTGACCCTGATTTTACAATTGCACAACTTACAGTATTTGAGTGTACTGTAACATGCTATTCATTTAGAGTTTTATTTGACCTTTTTGGCCTTTGCAGTTGGACTGCAGTATTTTTGCAGTATCCAAGTGCTGAATATATACAAACATTCAGTACTATTCAAAATTCAGCACAACACTATTCTTGCAGTACAGTAGGCCTATACAATATATTCACCTTATTCAGTTGCAATTACTGTATTTTTTTACAGAATTGCAAAATTGTTTACTCAATACAATATACTTTTTTCTGTAATGTTCTGGATGCTGTGTTCTCCATTTTTCTCTGTAGTGTCTGATGAATGCTCTGTAGTGTTTTCTTTATTGACTCATGTGTGTGTGATCTGAGAGCACCGTTGGATTGTGAGTGCAAGTGAAATGGTTTTGCAGTGATTGATTGTTTTTGATGGAAGAGTCAGAGGTTTCGTGAATTTAGTTTGAGTGTTTGGATTTGTGTTTAAGGTTCTGAGAAAATGAGCGATGGTTTCAAGAAATGTGTTTTAGCAATTCAGAAAAACTGTAATCCATTATTTATTTATTTCTGTACTGAGAGTATATTCCAACGTGTGTTTACTGTATATTCAGTTTGGTCTTTGAACTTTTCTCTTGTAGTGCTTTTCATCTACTGTAAGATATCCTTACAGTAGTGTAATGAAAGTAAACTTTTCTTAAAGTTTATTGCTGAATTTTACTGTATCTGCACCCCTCTATTTATGTCGTATACTGTAACAGACATTGACTAGCAAAAGGATTCCTATTTCCCAAAAGGAGGTTTTTGTAACAGTGTTTTGAATTGATCTCTGTTCTCTAGGCAGGAAAAGAGTCTGTGTATTTGACAGGTTTGTGTCATCTGAGGCCAAAGTTTGAGTCTGACAAAAGAGAACATGTTTTTGACTAAACTATTTGATTTTGACCTGGAAGTTTGAAGTTTGCACAAGTTTGTGTGTAGTTTTGAGATTGTGTTTATAGTTGTGAGAAAATGGTGAATTTGTTCCAGGAATTGGGTGTTGGCAATCGAGAAAAACTGTAACAAGCCACTGTGAAAGCTCTTCTCAACAACTGCATGTAAATGTGCATGTGAATAGCGGTAATGCAAAAAAAAAATAATTGTATAATAATAAATAATAATCGTAATTGTTAATAATATATCTCATAATATATTATTTTATTATAGTTCAAATAAAAATTTAATTATTAAAGTATTTTATTTTATTTATTTATTATTCATTTTATTTTGCATCTCTCTGGAAGACTTGATTCCAAGTGGTCAACTATGGCATTCAGTCAACTAGTTTCATGACTTTCATATCACACTGCAAACTTGCTCTCTCTGCTTCTGTCTTATGACCCATTTATTGTTTGTTTGTTTTTTTGAAAATGCCCTCATATGACTTTAGTATTACTGTTACGTTGTTTTAGTGTTTTCTAGGCCAAATGTTTTTGACATTTCATTTTTCCTTGTAGGAAATTTTAAGATAATATACAGATATTTTATCAGTATTTTAATACACTTAACTGGACCACTTTTGAACGTTTTTTATAGGAACTTGTTACAGACAGTTTGTGTGGCATATTTTTTTATAGGTTCTTTAGGTACAGTGTGAATTATCTTTAAGCATATGTGGGGGTCATTTCAGAGAACTAAGTTATAAGTTCCAGATGAGTAGGTGTTGAAATGTGTGTTGTTTAACACATTTATTGATTCTCAGGAGAGATCAGTCAGCACTGGTTACTATAAACAAAGTAAGGACCAATGCTAATTGGATAATTGGACAGATTAACCAGATGGATGTTGTTGTCATTATAAGTGACATACTTTCATTATAGAATGTTAACAGAGGTCACCAGGAACATATGTTCAGTGTTCAGTGTGTCCCTGTGTCACTGTTTTGTTACAGGTATTTGAACCCACCAGTATCTGATATTGGCAGTTTCATATGCATTTTGGCGCAACCATTGGGTAATAGATTTATTCACTATGTTATAAAGCTTCAAGAACAGCAAGGTGCTGGAAAGTATACAGCATGATCATGCTCACTGTGACTTTTGTTTTTACTGACCCTGCACTCCACCCCACCTTCGTCTAGGGTGACCTAAATTACACCACCCAAGAAATGTTTTCACAAGCACATCTGTCTTCAATTTCACCCAAACCAGCCACAGCCATCCTGGTCATTATTCATAGACAATGAATGACCCTTGTATTTTTATGTGACTCTATTACATTACATCATTTTCGTTTATATATCCCTAAGATATACCTATTGATAGACACAGAACATTGTGCAACATTTAGACTGGGTTGATGCTGGATATTTCTCCGTAGTACAGCCAAGATTTTGGCAAGGATAAATACATTTTAAATTCCTCCCTTGTCCCTCATTTGTCATGTTGTACTGAATTTCACCACTAGTGGGAACTCTATGACTTTCAGTTCAGCTTGATCCAGCAATGTTCCTCAAGAGCAAACTTAAAGCCATATATCCTCTTAAATATAATCGTGTAGTAAGCAGAAGTGTATTTGAGCAGAGGGAGTGGGATAAAGCCCCAGCTGTGAGGTTCCGAGTCTGTAAGCGGTCATGTTTGCGCACCGGACTCTCCTGAGCATCGTTTCACGCATGTTTGACCAACTTTTCCACCGTGCCCGACTGTCTCAACACCTCCGAGTCTCCTTCCTCCACATGGGAGTGCAGTTTCAAATGTTAGCCACAGCAAACATACATCAGTAAATCAGCTCACAGCCATGACAGATGCATGGAGGACCTGTTACATAGTCACCTGAGGGAGAATGTTAAAATGTCTGATTGTGTGTGAGTGTGTTTGTTACTGTGCATGATAGCCAGCCAAAAAAGTAGCTTACAACCACACGGGTAAAGGGTGTTATCGTGTAGATATGTGGATGGAGACACACTTCCTAAGTCCAAATTTGCATACTTCTCTACTATTTATTAAAAAGCAGTCAAGAAGAGTGTGAACGTGAGTCTGGGTTTTGAAACCAGGTTTTTCCACTTTGGAAAATGTAAATTTTTTGTCAATTTACGTATGTTTTTAAACATTCTATCAAATAAAGAATAGCTTTAAGTGTCACGTAGAACAAAATTAATTAAAAACAACGTTGTGATAGTATTTGTTGAGATATTTGAAATAATTTCTTACTGTTCTATGTGAGTGAGTGGATATGTTATGCTTGAAGAAAACTGTCTAGCATGAAGAAAACAACTAATTATGAAACAATGTTAAGAGTTGGCTCCTCTGAAAACTCCAATTATGTACTTTTTATCATGTGGTTTAAAGTGAAAGTTGACTATCCTAAGTTTCTTTAATTGTCATATACCTTATTTTAAAAAGATGATGGATTATGGATCATTAATCATTATATTTTTTTCTGTGCTACATGAACATTGTGTTAAATTAAAATGCTGTTAATATAATATAATACGTCAACATGAAATATTGATTTGAGTTGAACTTTGTTATAACATGAATGTCATAGATTGTCTGATTGTTACCTGATGATACCCTAATATTTGTTAGTTTTCATAGAAAAAATTTGCTTGAAATTACCACAGAAATTTTATATTACATTTTTTATATTACAAAGTTTATATTACATTTTATTTCATTTAAATTTGAACTAATATAAAAGATCGCAAAACGCTTAGAAGATTTTTGTGTTGAGTCCACTTCAGACACAAATGATACTCTTTTCATAGAATGAAAAATGACTAGTGCACTGAAAAAAATGCTACTACATTTTTTTAAGGTAAGTGGTCGCAAACAATTTATTTTAGCTACATTTAATTAAAAATATATGTTGAAAGTTAGTCAAATAAATTTGTTTATTTAAATGTAGCTAAAATAAATTGATTGCAACCACTTACATTAAAAAATTGTTTGTGTGTGTGTGTGTGTGTGTTTAGAGCCTCTAATGAGTTTTCATGCTGTATCCCAGCGTAGTGTGTATTCTGTAGTAGAGCTCAGCATGAGTTCTCTTTCTTTCGTTTTCTCTCTCTCTCTCTCTTTCCCCAGGGTCAGCCTCCTTTCACTCAAGCGTGTCTAACAAGGAGGAAAACAGAAGAGACACTGCCCCATAAGAAAACAGGACATCAACACACTCTATCAACTCATTGGCAGCTCCCACAAATCCACTTCACTTCCTATCGCAACTCTCTATACATCCTATCCCTCAAATATTTTCACTTACTAGCAGTTTCATCTTAATTCTTGAAAAAAAATATTTTCAAGACATCCTCCCATCCATCCTCCAATGTTTTGACATTATCCTCTGTTCTCTTTCCTCAGCATCCTTCATTCAGTCTTTTCAAAATCATACAACAGGCTTCAGTTGTGTAACACCCTCTTATATTTCCCACATGTCTTCAATACAATATAATTTGTGCAGGACTTGTTTGTGTTTTTTTAAACATTTTAATGCTCATCAGAGATGACAGTCAGGGGGTGTCGAGGGTGTACGACACCTCAATGGCATCCACATGTGTGTACAAGCACATGATTACATGTTGCTTGTGGGCTGTTACGCATGTGATAGACAAGACTCCCCTCTGCCTCAACCCACCACACTTTCCACCGCTCCCCCAGAACGTAAACAGTCTGCACCATAGGAATGTTATCCTAAACCCACTAATTTGCCTTGATTACATTAATATTTTTCAACTGAAATTGCCCTTTTCCCCTTCCTATTGCTTGTGTTTATTTTTTTTTCTCTGTCTCTCTCCTCCTCCTCCTCCTCCTCCTCCTCTTCTCCTGCCTGTTCATTGCGTTCTCTATTAGGACTAAATTAGAGGCCATTAGCTGGCAGACGGATGCCCTGCAGTTCCGGTCTGGCTGTGAGCTGGAGCTGGGGTTATTGTGGGCAAGACGGGCTTGCTCTCTGGAGATCTTTGTTGGCTGGAGTCACATCGGGGTAAAGAGGGAAAAAGAGGGAGTGAGGTAAAGATAAAGAAAACGATAACAAGTGAGTCAAGAGTGAGTAATTGCTGCTTTCAGGCATGAACAGTTTCTTTACTTCCTCCTTAAGCGGTCATTGTCTTGGTCTAAAAGTTAGATAATAAGGTCTATAAGTCTGTTAAGAACTTGAGATCTGCTGACAAACGATTGCTTCAGGTACCGTGGTCCCGACTTAAGTGAAAAGGGGATCGGGCTTTTCAATTGCCGGTCCTCGGCTATGGAATAATCTACCTCTAGCCATCCGCACTGCCCCCTCTGTGTTCGCTTTTAAAACGGCTTTGAAGAAGCATTTTTATATTATTTAATAATTATTTATATTATTATGACGTTTGAATCTGATTTAGGAGAGATGTAATGTTTGTTTTCTTTTTTTAAGATGTTGTGTTTGTTATTGTATGTGTTTGGTTTTCTTGAATGCATTGTACAGCCCTTTGGGCTGCTTTGAAGGCAGTAGAAACGTGCTATATAAGAAACTAAACTAAACTAAACTAGTTGAGGTATCATGAGCAAAGGTCTACAGGATATTGGGATTGGGCACAAAATGCTTTTTTTAAATTCCAATTCCATTCCTAATTTTGAATTTCAGTTGAGGTTGCAAACATGATGCAGAATTGCTTTTTGTCTGTAAGAAATGAGACTAAAAATAAATTGGAATTCAAAGAAATGCAAATAACCAACACAGTCATATGGCAAATTCATGTATTTTTATATGATCACATTTGTATGTTTTCGTATGATCTGCTGATGCCCCAGTGACAGTTATGTTTAGGGTTGGGATTAGGAGTGGGTCATACGAAATTCATACGAAATTGCCACCTTGTAAAATAGTTATGTTTTCCCGTGAGATTGGGTTGATAAAGCTGTCATTTTTAACAAGAGAATAACAATTGTCAAGACAAACTTTCAGTAAATTCCACTTCCTGTCATTCCTATTCAGTTTTCAGTTGAACTTCCTGTCACTCATTTCAAACTGGTTCGCTTTCAATTCATTCATTTTTTAAATTTTATTGAATTGAAACACGTTTCAATTAAGTCAGTAAGGTTTTTTTGTCTAAATTATGAAGATGTCAGCTCATTTAATGTTTGTCTTTACAAACTTTTCTAGTAATGAATGAATCAAAATATTTATTATTTAAAATATTACCTACAAATATATTACTTAAAACTACAAATAAAATTACATTTTCAAAATTACTCTTATTCACTGAATTTTTAATTCAAATTTGCTACCATAATATAAATTCAATTAAATTTCAGGAATTTAATTGACGTTTACAAGGCATTATGAATTCACCCCTGCATACAAAGACGTTTCCTTAGCGTATACCCCACGCAAATGTATATATAGTTTCACTGAGCTGAATGGTATACAGGTTATGTTCAGTGAATATATCCTCTGGTCATAGATGTTCAACAGCAGGTGTTGTTCTGTTTTCTGACTTAAGCACAGCAGCTGTTCTAGGGTGGATGAGTGTTCTTTCTTCATTTTTACCACAATCGTATTACCATGCAGATCTCATTCACTACAATGTTACTGACCACAGGTGGTTCTTCCATCCCGACACTAGATATTGATGCTGTAATGTCATTTTTCCACTGATGATGTGTACAGTCACTGAATCAGCCACTGAATCTTTCTAAAGGGCCGTTCACACCAAGAACGATAAGCGATAAGGCTCCTCTGCCACTTTAAATTCTCAAGCTTGTGATAGCAGGATTGATTCTGATTGGCCGTCAGTGTTTTTATCGTTCAACAGATGGAAAAAAAATCTTTCTGAAAGTGATTCCAATGATATAGTTTCTCTGTGCCTTTATCGTTATAGCTGTGGTGTGGACGCTGCTATTCTTTAATATTGAGAAAGATTTTTAGAGCTATATCTTTATCGTTATCTTTATAGTTATCGTCCTTGGTGTGAACAGGCCTTAAGTCAGGAAGAGCAAGCGATGTATAAAATGTCAAGCATAATTGTCTTTTTAGGAACAGATACTGCTTGAATTCTTAAGGCGATTCATTCGAGAGATATTCTAATTTCACAGCGTTTTGCTCTCTGATACCCTGCCAGCTGGTTAGTGAAGGGTTTTACTATCAGTTGGGTTTGTGCTTCAGTGGAGAGGGTCATCTTTCAGTGGCACCTCGAATGTTTCTTTTGACTCGGAGGAAATAGGTCAAATCCAAGATGCAGAGAGGTAGAGGGAGACACTGCAGCACAAGGCAGAGCGCCAAGAGAAATTCTTACTCTCTATCCACCATCCCCCGGCTTTTTTTTAGAGATCTTTCTCTCAGGGACATTCAAAACAAACACACTAAACCCCTTTTTATTAGTTTTTGTGTGCAGATGTTGTGCCTTGGTTGGTTGGTACAAACAAATGATGAAGTAAACATGGAATTATTCACCTCTGGATAAAGATACATATTTGAAAAAACAGAATACGAGTCCTTCCAAACTCCTGCACAGATTTTAATGGCCATTCCAGAGCAGTGCTGGCAAGCATCAGGAGGTTTTAGATGTTGAGTTAGACATCTGAGTTTGGAGTAGCATTAAAAAATGGATTCCTGTCTTTAGACCTCAGTGTCATATGGTGTTATGTTGATTTGGATGTTGACATAATGTTCCCTATTTTAACGATCTAAGCACATGGTCTAAAGCGTACGGCGCAGGTGCACTTAGGGCGTGTCCGAATCCACTTTTGCTAGTTTAACGACGGGAAAACGGTCGGCGCGCCCGGGCGCATGGTCTAAATGGGTTGTCCCTATTCTCTTAATGAGTAATGGGTGTTTTTTGGGCGTAACGTGCAATAAACCAATCAGAGTCTCATCTCCCATCCCCTTTAAAAGCCAGTTACGCTCACGCCATGGCGGGTTCGCTATTTACATGGCGGAATGTAATTTTTCATTTTTAAAAATGTTTGTGTGCTGCTGCGCATCACTGTGTGTGTAATAAGCAAAGTGTACGCGCGTTGTGCACCCGCCTATAGGCGATATTACTAACGCACTCTTTAAATAACAAAGAAAAAATATTGCGCCAGACTTTAGACCAGGTTTTTGTTGGTCAATGGCGCAGTCTATTTTCAGTTCTTCAGTTCAGTTTATCCTCAAAATAGCAAAGCGCCAACAATGCACCTGAACACACCTCTTTTTTAGACCAGCACGCCCATGGGCGCACAAATGGGCGCAACTGCATTTGCTATGTAAACAATGCGGCGCAGGACGGGAAAATGAGAACTGTGTTGGGCTGAAACTAGCAAAAACATTTCCGCCGCATTGCGCCGGGTGTATGATAGGGCCCATGGACTTAATATTCCCCATTGAAAAATAAACATGTCGTTGTAATATTAGTTTACCACAAATACAAACTATCATCATGTTTGAAACTCCCCTTTGGGGAATTTGATTGCCTTGTTGGCTCAAATAATTCCCCAAGTCATCTGGACAGTGGTTTAGTGCTGGTTCAGGTCATTCAGGAAGATGTCTGTTTCGTGCGTGTGCTCTGCGTGTGGAGGTGCATTCAGGCCAATCTGTGGGGAATTGAACCGCTCGAATCCTGCCCTTTTATCTCTTCAAGCTTCTCCTATCTGCAGTCTGTAATTGCATACTTCCAATCATGCTGTTTACACAGAATAAGTACTTTTTTAACTTCTTCACCCTGCCTTCCCCTCACAGAGTTAGACCTGTTTCTTCAGAGATGCTATTGCACTCTTCTGCCCGTGTCACTTTTAGCAGTCTGAAGGCCAGTGATTTAGAAGGGTACTCATGAGCACTACCTATGCAAAATAACTCCCCAAAGTGTCAGAACAGAAGGCTGGAGGATTTTAGTAACAGCAACAGAGTGGTGGCTTTGGAAGGACAGTAACACTCACTCAGAAAATAAACATTGCCTCGTAAGTTTCTGAAGGCTATTTCATGTTTTCAAGTGTTTATTACCTCTCTAAACATGTAATAGTTCTGGCTTTTGAGGATCACTTTATGCAAACATTGAGTTCTTGAACATTTCTAGCAAAGTTGTGTCCATTCGGAACTGAATTGAGAATGCCTTTTAAATCACGATTCAATTCTTGAATTTTAATTCAATTTAAAATGAGGTAGCAAACAGGATGCAGAACTGGAATTTGGATGTAAGGAAGCAGAAATTCAAAGATTCAAAGAAATTAATTTTTAATTGGAAAAGCAATGTTTTTTAAGACAAACTTTGAATGTTGACTCGACAAAGCCTTGTTTGAAACTTGAACAAGGTTTAAAGATGGACAGATAGAAAGATAGATTGGAAGGTTGGTAGTAGTAAAGTTTGAATTGCCACATATAGAAATTTGTGTTTAACATATTTCATCACACAACTTTTGTGGACCAGGGTAAAATAACACTACATTTCCCAGAATGCATTACCCGTGTTGAATTTCTCTGAATTACAATTCAGTAAATTCCTCTTTCTGTCATTCTTATACATGCCCTGCTCTCTAGATCTCCTTATAAGACTAGCTTACAGTACTGAATGCAATCCTTCAAACCACAAGCAGCTTTTTTTTCTGTTCTGAGCAATCTAAAAAAAATAGTTGACACAAACGCATTTCCCTGTAGTCCATTTTAAAAAACAGTAACAAGTAAGCCACATAAGAGCTGTGGTTATCCAGTTTTTCACCACCTCAAAAAAGGGAATGTAAGACATCTTGAGCTGTTCATGTGAATGGATTACACAACATAATGACTGTATTGCACAGTGTGTGAACTCAAACCTGGCCTTCTGTGTGCTGCGGTCTTTGGGGTGGCTGGCTGAAACGATATCCCCCTGAAACCAAAGCTGCCAATTTCAGACCCCAGAATTAGTTACCATTAGTCTGCCATACAAGTATATATGACTATAATGACATTCCTGATGTGAGAGGGTTAAAAGTAAATGTGTTCAGCCCCAGCTGGCTCTCAGGCTGACGTAGAAGAGCCAGGCTGAGCTTTGCATCACTCTGAATTGGAGTTTGAAGGTGGCCATGGTGGAAATGTGAAATTGGCCTGTGTCATGGAACAGTTGAGCTCATTGCTCACTAAATGATTAGTCAAACTGGAGCTGTCTCAACGTTATAAGCTCTGAGAGTGAGAATGATCTGTAGGGTCTGTCATTTGAAATTAAAGATGAAGTAATATAAGACCCAGCTCCATGGTTTTGGAGTGACAAAACAAATAAACAAACTTATGAGCATGTCTTTATCCTTGAATGCTGCTGCTAGGTCAGTGTGTACAGTATGTGTTCACAAAATGAGTATGTGCCTGGGACATAGTGAGCCATTGTAACCAGTGAATCTCACAGCTTATTATGTCATTCTGAGCTTTGATGGATTTCTTCTACTGGAAGTACAGGCAAGATAGGGAAGTTGCCTCTAGCACTTTAATACATTACATTTTAATTTCAAGTGCAGCCTGCTCATCAAATACCAGAAATTGTGCATGTTTTCAGCCTGTGGTTTAGCACAGAGAGAGTGCGGTCATACTGGGAGTTTTGAGCAAGGTCAGAGATCATGTGAGGACAGTTTGATGGAAAGTTAATGACAATAGGATACTGTCAGAAGTTACAGTGAGTTTGAACGGCATCTTTGTTTCAAAGAAAAATCCAGTTCAGTTCTTCTTTCATCCAGTACACATATTCGGTCTCATACACTATATATTCTGTTTCACACATACATGTAACTTCAGTTGTGGATGAGGATCTTGTTGATGCACAGAGTGATTCTGTGATTCATAGTGTAACGTGAGTACCAACACAACAGAGGATGAGTCTTTTAAATGTCTTTAAATGTGCACAGGGCTACAATTTTCTGTCTTGCAGTGTACACTTGTCTTTAGGTTTTAGATACATTTCTATACACTACTGTTATACACTAAAGTTTGGGCTCAGAACGGTACAAAGGTTTTTGAAAGAAGTCTCAAATGCTTACCAAGGCTGCAGTTATTTGCTAAAAAAAGAGTAAAGACAGTAATATTGTAAAATAGTATTGCAATTTACATTAACTGTTTTCTTTGATAAATAGAAAGTTCAAATGAACAGCATTTATTTCAAATAAAGAAAATTGTTTACTATCATTTTTGATCAATTTAATGCATGCTTGCTGAATAAAAATATAAAATTTTTTCAAAAAATATAATGATGCCAAACTTTTGAATGGTTTGATATGTATAAGTGTGTGTTTGAGCAATATTTATACAGTACTATCACAAAATGTTAGCAATATTATGTTTTTTTTGGACATGTCTATAATGTCTTGCCTAGACCACCATAATCCTGTCAGAATTTAGGATTTCCCAACTTCAAAATTCAATTTTAACTCCTGGATAATGTCATAATGTTGTATAAAGTGGGAGTAAACTTACTACAAAACTCATTTTGTGTGATCGTATGTCAAGAAATCCAAACACCATATTCAGTGTATTAATTTATGCATATTTTGTGTTTATGTTAAGGTGGGGACCTGAGAACCTACATTTTCCTAAGATTTTGTCATTGTGGTCTCACGTTTAGCTCATTTGAAAAGCTTGCTTCATCTCACATGGTTTCAATCGGCCTGTCCTGGAGACCTCAGGGGCTGTGGCTGGGGTGCAGACCTGCCCTGTGTGCAGGGGAGCAGACAAATGCAGGGAAACCGATACCTGGAGAGAGTTCAATGTAGAAGGAGAGATCAGGGAATGCAGGGAGGGAGAAATGAAAGAGGGAACCACAGTTAATGAGGTCTAACACACCATTGCTCCCGGCTCCATCAACACTCCCATCACTCTATTCAAGTTGTTTTCATTAACTCTTGAGAGATGACACATGTTGAATAAGAGAGGAAATGCTTTTTTCACCTTCTTTTTTCTCAACAGTCATCAGGGAGGTGCTGAACTCTTAGGCTCCTCCCCAGCGTTTCCCATGACATTTCATCCCATCACATTCCTCCCTCTCTGATGCAACGTAGCATGATCTTTTCATTCTTATAAAATACTCATCACACAAACGGGAGAGGCAGGAGCTCTGTGTTTGCTCTCTCACCATGTGTTTCAGCTCTCAGTGGGAAGAGGAAGAGCTGAGCTGGTGGAGAGATGAAACACAAACAATGACGGTCTCTATTCTGTCACTGTTTCGGAACGGTCTGTTTTTGTGTAAGGTTGGGATTTCCAGATAAGTAATTTGTGGATGGGCCATTGTAGCTTCGCCACAGCAGAGAAGGTCGCTTTGGGTCAGAGGTCCACACATATCAGGAGAGGTTGACTTCTGGGTAAAACTCTAAAACACAGTGTGCTTATAGGGATCTAGTGAGCAGTTCTGTCAACAGAGCCACATACCAAATCTAAGATATTCTCCAAACTTTGAATTTACTTCTCCACCTGGATTTACTGGATACTCCATCCAGTGACCACTTTTCAATGCCCTATGCCATTATTATATTTTTAACAAGCAGATTCGTGAAATTTAGACCATTACCTTTTGAGGAGATTGAGGAGTTGATGAGATGAATATGAACATTACTGTGAATGACCCCTCTGCCCTCTGGTTTGTTGCGTGAGGTGGACACATTTCCTGTTGACAGAAGCTGGCAGAGGCTCCCACAAGAACTGAGATCTTTGTAAGCACATACATTTCAAAGAACATGATCTTATTCCATGATGCAAATTCCTGTGAAAGCCTATTTCTACCTCAGAGTAAAAATAATACAAAAGTTTGTAATTTTTTCAGAATTGTGACTTTTTAACAGTTGGGATTTTATTTCCCATAATTGCCATAACTCACAGTTGTGACTTTACATCTCAGAAACTTTAAATCTTACATTTGCAACTTTATTTCTTGTGATGTACTTTTCTCACAATGTGATTATCTCGTACTTTTGACTAGATCTCACAGTTGTAAATTTCTTTTTTAAAGGGGTCATATGATGCGATTTCAAGTTTTCCTTTCTCTTTGGAGTGTTACAAGCTGATTGTGCATAGATAAGATCCCTGAAGTTGCAAAGACTAAAGTCTCAAAACCAAAGAG
>NW_015552641.1:101121-104163 GCF_001515605.1 Sinocyclocheilus anshuiensis
TCACGCAAAGAAAGAAGGCGTGGTTTCAGTAACCGCAGTTAGTGTTGAAGCAGCCATGTCGGAGACGCTGTGTGTTTCTAGGCGAAAGCAAAAGCACTAATTTTGGCCTTCCGAAAGTAGATGCATTTAGGAATCTTTAAGATTACTTACAACAGAACAGCAATGAGAGGAGGTAATTCTGACTTTGCTATGACAATCTGGAGCTTCTGAATCAGCTACTGTTTTGTTATTAGTTTAAGTATTTGCTATTGACTGTTCAAATGCGGAGTTTTGTGCATCGTGTGTGTGTGTGTGCGTGCGTGCGCGAGCGAGCGAGCGAGAGAGAGAGAGCGAGAGAGTGAGAGAGAGCGAGAGAGAGAGAGAGAGAGAGCGAGAGAGAGAGCGTGACAGAGAGAGAGCGAGAGACAGAGAGAGAGAGGGGGGGGTGGTCACATCACAGTGGAGTCAGCTGTCTTAACCGTGGCTTGTGTACTGCAAACACATACCAGCTTCATCATTGGGTCTGTCACATGACTCTGTTCCCCTTTCGGGCTTGAACTGATGGTAAAACGAATCACATTATTTACTGTCTTTACATTTATTTTGAAAGATGAAGCTCGCGATTATGGTAAGGGGCGTTACATTTCCGATGAGTGCTTGCGGTGTTCAGCCAATCACAATGCACTGGGTCAGCTGGCCAATCAGAGCAGACTGCGCTTGTCGGAAGGAGGGACTTTATAGAAAACGAAGCGTTTAAGAGAGGCAGGGCCTAGAGGACCTACAATAATGTACAGTATTTGAAAAATAATGTGTTTTTTGAACATTAAATCATGTCAACATATTCTGTTACACCAAATACACAAAATAATGATCTTTAAAAAAGCATTATAAGACCCCTTTAAATCACAATGTAACATTCTCACAACTAGCTTTTTTTCTCATAATTGTGACTAAATCTTGCAGTTGTGACTTTGTTGTGATTTCTTGTGTGACTATATCTCTTGACTGAGACTTTATATCTTAGATTTCCGACTTTATTTCTTGTAATTGACTTTGTCTCAAAATTTTGAACTTATTTCTCGTAACTCTGCCTTTACATGTCACAACTGCGACTATATCCCATATTTGTGACTTTATTGCTTGTGATTAACTAGATAAGTCTCAATCTTGCAATTATGACTTCTTTATATCACAACTTTTTCCCTCACAATTCCAACTTTAAATCTAATAATTGTGACTTTTTATCTTTTAGTTGTGACTTTATTTCTACTATTACCCTTCGTATTTTTTATAATTTTTTAGATCAACTTTTAGCATGACTAGATTCTAAATTCCCTGCGACAAAATGACAATTTATATTTGCAGGGTTTTGTTTTTTGTTGTTTTCTCATGAAAAAAAACCTATCCAACCAATAGGAAGCTTTTGAGGCATGTGTCTACAGCCGTAATTTAATGTAGACGTAGAGCAGAATAAAAAAGCAAAAGTTACACAACAAGCAATAGGAGTGAGTTTCATACCTACAAACAGCAGTACAATATATAAGGCACAGAACAGTGACTTATTAGCATTTGAGGGTTGTTTTAAATGTGAGTGCCAGCAGTGAATGGGCCACGTCTGCAATGATACGATCAACAGCAGAGCTGCATTTTATAACAAACAAGAGCTGCGATAAATGATGGGCTATTTACCCTGCACCACAGACATAAACAATGGCCCTCATGGCTGTAGTCTGCTCATTTAGATATACCACCGCCATTATTACAATTAAGGTTCAGTGCCAATGAATCCGTGGTTTTCCTGCTTGCCTGAATAGAGAATGGGGGTGTAGACTAATTTCGCACAAGCTGATAACCTACTATGTTTTTTTGACAGAGACACTGTAATTGGAGAATGATTTGTAATTGTTGCGCAAAGGACACAAGAATGCTGCTGCTCATAAAGTGGGTCACAGAGGTGAGCTGTCAGAGATTTCAAGCACAAGCTCCAAGTCTTCATGCTGTGAGTTGTACTTGGACTCTTTGTTGAGCACACATAAAAGAAATATTTGAACCGAAAAGTGCTCCATCTTTTTTAAAACGTAAATTCTATGTCAGTTTTATAACCTTAGGTTATCAATAAATTTTGTGTTCTGTGCTTTAAAAGATTAGTTTTATGTTACTAGCATTTTGTGTGGTTGGTTAACACTTTCTTCATTTAGCTTTTACTTTTTGAAATATTAATTTCATCACACTCACAAAAAGGTCCAAGCTAGATCCAAAAGTCCATTCTATCAGGTGTCATCTCAAGCACTTCTGTGTTTACTGTACCACTCTTGTGGCGTCTGAGTCTCTAGGCAGTGGTGCATGGGAGCATTTAAGACAGGAGTCAGACCTTGGAGCCACAGAGGCATGCACAGTGCACAGTCTCAGCCTTGAAGGAGTCACTGTCAACTCAACTAAATCCTCAAGGCATCTGCCATGTTGTGAAGACAAGGACTCAGCGTTGTGTAATTGTGTGTGCAGTGACTTATTTCATTTATTTCCTTAATCACTTAGACACACATTAATAAGCTTCAGTAAATAAACCACATTCAGTTCCAGGCCTGTGAGTCAGTTGAATACAGAGCAGAGAAACTTCCTCTTTATATGAGGATGTAATATGATTGTGTTTGGCAAGTGAGTGAGAGAGTTATTTAGCGCTTTACATTGCTAAAGGATTTCTAAACATCACAACTTAAATAGGCTGTTGGTTTTTGTACTCCCATGTATCAGAGAACATCTTGAAGGATAATATTAAAGCAATAAGTAACAAGTGACTGTGCAGTACAAGTGATTTTACCACAATTAATGGGCGTTGTTTGACATACTGTATAGCTTCAAGTGGAGTAGTAACTTGGTGTATTAATATAGAATTAACTGATGTTCAGTTAATATATTGGTTTGATTACAGTGACTTCAGTGTGGCTCATCCAATCAAATTTTATGGCCAGAACTTTTTTTTTTTTTTTTTTTTTTTTTATTTTTTTTTTTGTGGAAACCCTGATATATTTTTTTTGTCAGGAATTTTTTATCAATAAAAAGTTT
>NW_015552641.1:104261-107815 GCF_001515605.1 Sinocyclocheilus anshuiensis
ATTTTTTTTTTTTTTTTTTTTTGGTAATCTGTATTTTGGTCCACTTTCTCCCAGTCCCTTTTAGGGCACGTCTGTTCACTTGCCATCCCTACATTTGTAACTCTTCTAGGCAGCTATTTCCAGTCATGCTAGTACAGCTCATCATAATAGTTTCTTCTTGCACATCCTGATTTTGCCATGTCCTAGTTGTCCTGAGACCAATATTTTTTATGATGACCCTGGGACAACAACTGCCAATCAAAGTTTATGACGTCATTACTATGTGCCCCCCTGCAGAGTCCGCCAAAAAAACAGTAACGCCCCTCTCGCAAATAAAAAAATAAATAAAAAATACAGTGCACCTGCACCGTTATACCAGTGAAGAGCGCAAGTAAAAAGGATGTACAGCAGGATGTGCGTTTCTTCTTGATTGAGAAATAACCAAAATATCAAAAACCGCTGGTCAAGATTACATTAAATTACTTTTTTAAATCAGGACTATCTGACAACAATTGTATAATAAATTGTAGCTACTTCATATGTGATGACTGCAAAGCATCACAAACACACTGTTTAGTGATATATTTTCTCCCTCATGTGTTGAAATGGCCTATCTCCTTATAATGTTTCTTATAATATTTCTTACTTGGACAAACATTTGCTTGAAGTTGGCACTGGATGAAAATGTTTGAAATGCATGTTATTGGTCTTATTGTGAAAAATTGATGCATGCATTTTTATTCATTTTTAAAAATTCATATTTTAACCAAAAACGTGAACTTCCAGTGAAATGACAGACATATACCGGACATTTCCAATCATTTAGTCTGCTTCAACCTCACCCCTTTCTTATAATCGACTGTAAGTTTGCATTCAGATCTGCTTCCATCCAATCAACAACCAGTCGATTGAACCAATTGCCCGCCTTATATTTCACTCCGATGGATGACATGGTACGGAGGAAAAGATCTGTTGCTACTTCCATTTCATTGTGACTTTAAATCTCTGTAAATATGTTTTCAGTTCTAAAGGTTACAATTATGATTATTCTGATTACATCTTCATCCTCTTAACTCTAAATGTCTGTTTCTAGTTTCCTCTGTTTCCATAAATTTATTTTGGGATGTCATATACAATATATATAAGGAAAAAATGTAATGGTTTGCAAATGTAACAATCACAAAGCCCAAGTGATTCTTGGTGCTCTTAAAGTGGAGTGTTTCATCTGTAGAGTTAAATAGCTGGCTTTTTTGAGGTTGCTGAGGTTAAAGAGCTTAATGCAGGAATGGATGAACATCTCAAACACACTCATGTACTAATGCACTTTATTTTCTCTCTCTTCATTGAAAACAGAAGAATCTAGTTTTGTCTTGGTGAATCAACTAATCCACCACCACAAGATGACATTTGCAAATGTTCTCCACCTTTTAAAGACATTGCAATTTGTAACATGTCCACGCTTACGGTTCAGTTCTCTGTGCAAATACCAAAGGCTTTTATTGTTTAGAACTCCTGCTAAGATAAGCAGCTAATAAAAACCAGTCCGATGAGGACGTTTGGTGCCGGCCGGGATGTCAACTGGGCTAGTTTTTTCTCATGAACCGGCTAAGTGAGGATGAAGGTCTTGGGTTAGACAAAGGTGAGAAAAGCAAATAGAAGAAATGTCCGTACGCCACTTGATTTCATGAGGAACATTTAGGCACAGTACCAAACCAAGCTGAGGCTCTGGGACTGTGAACTATATTATTCAAGTTCTACACAGGACCAATTGCACAATGTACATTTGCTTTTGGCCACGCGGACCCTCCAGAGAAAGTGTGATTGATGAGGCCCCGCATGTGTGTGTATATGTGTGTTAGGATGTGTGTGTGTGTGTGTGTGTGTGTGTGTGTGTGCGTCGGTTCAGACATCCTGCATACTCGTGCCCTTATATTTGTTTGCCTGTCTTTTACGTGTGCTCCTTTGTCTCTCGCTGTAATTACAAGGGACTGGGCTGAACTTGATCCCAACTGGGTTCCTTCACGATATGTATCTGCTGGCTGGTGTTTGGCCTCCGAACAATTATCAGAACGCTGTAAATAGCAGCCGGCAGAGTTGGAACAAGGAAACAGCCTTGACACAATCTGCACCATCGCTCGTTTCACTAATGGTTTCCTAAAATGGCTCAGATTGGTTTCTCTGTGATGCATTGCCATTTCCGTTCCAAGATTTCAGAGCCTCAGATATGATGAATGGCAGGGAGCAAAAGATGTCTTTACTCTGTTAATAAGACAAGTTTTCAGATGGGTCTCGAGAAGCTTGTTGTGTGATGAAGTGTAGCATGTGAAGAGGCTTTCTATCAGCACTGACGATTTATGTCCGACTCATGTTCTCTGGTTAAGTCATGCCTCGCATCCCTAGTGATTGAGGATGTAACTGCAAAGGAATTTGCTTATGATAAAAGTGCTTTCATATGTCCTCCCTGTGTTAAGTGCTTTTGGCTTTTGTCAATATAATACTCTTTTAACTGCTTCCAGTGGGAAAAGTGCCATGGATAATTCTACATTTGGCAGAAAAAAAGAATAAAATTAATATAACAATACACAGTGCTGGAAACATTATGTGAATCTACTTTTATGGATTATTATATCCATATCTTGCACTTCTCAGCACAGCGTGTTAATATTTGGGAAAACTTGATGAATGATCATAACATTTTACGCTTTTCCATTAGGCAGCAGGATTACTGTAGTTCTATTTTTTTTTTCTTTTTTTTCTCTTGTATTTTTCTTTCATTTGTTAGTTTTAGTTATCCTATTTCAATTTGTTTAGTTTTACTTTAGTTGTACTATAGGGCTGCCAAAATGAATGCGCTAACTGGTATCATTTAAAATTGTTCAAGTTGTTAAAATTGTTATATTTCTCAATACATTCTAGTGTTATTGCTATCTCCTGGCATGTTAATTTTTATTATATGCAGATGGGTTTTAACTAAAACAAAAGTTTTTATTTTAGTTAATTTTAGAGATATATGATCTGATGTTAGTTTAAATTATTCCTATTTACATATGTTAGTTTTGTTACTATAGCTAACAAAATATTTTTATTTTTTTAAATTTTCCATAATAACACTGTTTTGGCAGACACTTTTATCTGAAGTAAATGTATACTTTTTCAAATTAAATTGAATGCCTGACCTTGCTCTTGCCAGCACCATGCTGTACCAGTTGAGGATCTGCGCACATAATAATTTTTTTATATTTTATTAACAAAGTTCGGGAGGAGCACATTCAGATAATCAATCAATTCATCACAGGTGGAGCTTGTCTAGATAATCAACTTGCACGATATGTATATGTGTGCATATATATTAGGGCTGCACGATAAATCGCATGCGATATTTAATGCGCATCTTGTCAGTAAAGCCGTTCTGTAATCAGCGGTAAATCTCCATCACCTGCGGGCTTTCACATTGAGCAGCATTAACTACACAGAGCCGTTGTTCACTGACAA
The DNA here is from genome assembly GCF_001515605.1 of Sinocyclocheilus anshuiensis. Taxonomy (NCBI): domain Eukaryota; kingdom Metazoa; phylum Chordata; class Actinopteri; order Cypriniformes; family Cyprinidae; genus Sinocyclocheilus; species Sinocyclocheilus anshuiensis. Next base: position 107,733 of record NW_015552641.1, read on the forward strand.
GCTGCGCAAAAAATCGCGCGAATATGAACGTGGTTTTGCGCAGCTCGTCAGTGAACAACGGCTCTGTGTAGTTAATGCTGCTC
>NW_015552641.1:108528-109717 GCF_001515605.1 Sinocyclocheilus anshuiensis
AACCGGCTTTCTGACAAGATGCGCATTAAATATCGCATGCGATTTATCGTGCAGCCCTAATATATATATACAGCCAACTCACCTCTGTCCCACAACAGTTTTCCGGCATCCCTCCTCCACCCCAACTCCTCACTTTTAACTATTCTCATCCCAGACTAGGGATGGGGGGGTTCTCTGGGTTCGGGCTATATTATGGTCTCGGAGCCCTCCCTCAGGACAGCACGCCAAATATGCTTACTATTTGCTCAATCTGATTGCACTGTAAGTGCGAACTCATGAAACTATATTACAGTTTTTCTCGATTGCTTAAACACATTTCTTGAAACTATGCCTCGTATTCTCAAAACAGTAAACAAATCCATAACGTCTCACCCAATTCCCCAAACATCCTATTTTCAGGTCAAAATGAAGCTCTACACTCAAAACCATTCAGTCTTGCTGAAAAACCAAACTTTTCCCTCAGACATCACACACAAGCTTTCAAAAACACACACACTACAACATAGTATTACACACTGGTGCAATAAATTCAAAACAATATATCCAAAACTGGTAAATAAAAAAAAGACACACAAATGTTTGTCTAGAGTAATTTTTGCTTATTAGTATGGTTGAACTGGATCAAAGGTCAGAAGCAAAGACATTGCTTAATAGAATGGGATTACAGTTTTTCTCGATTGCTTAAACACATTTCTTGAAACTATGCCTCGTATTCTCAAAACAGTAAACACAAATCCATAACGTCTCACCCAATTCCCCAAACATCATATTTTCAGGTCAAAATGAAGCTCTACACTCAAAGCCATTCACTCTTGCTGAAAAACCAAACTTTTCCCTCAGACATCACACACACGCTTTCAAAAACACACACACTACAACATAGTATTACTCACTGGTGCAATAAATTCAAAACAATATATCCAAAACTGGTAAGTTATGTTGCTTGTGGTTCTCCCCCTCAAAACCCTTTTCACATGAACACAAAAGACACAACCAATGTATACATTGGCACGTTTTTATTCATTCATGTACTACACAGCACAACTATAAAAAAAATAAATAAAAAAAATTCCACCTCAGCATCCCGTCTTTGTTCTGGGTCAGGCCAGAGAATCTCGTCCACATCACAGGCTATATTGGCCCTAGCCAGGCAGCGAGGGTAAAATCCTCTTGCATGCCTGATCCACCC
>NW_015552641.1:109927-112641 GCF_001515605.1 Sinocyclocheilus anshuiensis
GTGCATTATATTAGATTATAAATTACTGCTGCCTATATCTAGCCTACATTCTGTAGGACTACCTATTGGTTCGGGTCAGTTTTTTTTTTATTAATATTTTAATAGGCCTAAGTGGTGTAGGCTAATATCTTCTGTACTCTGTAGTTCTGTATTTAGGCCTATATACAGCTGTGTGTTAGCTTAGGTCTACAGTTTAACTGAGATTATTTAATAACTACAGAGCTCCGAATATAATTTGAATTAACAATTCGTTTCTACGACGTCAGCAGGTTTTATTATTTTTTTTATTAATTTATTATTATTTATTAATTTTAAGCAATAATGATTTTAATAAGTAATTACGAAATATAATAATTCGTTCCACGATTTAGGCCTACTAAAACTAGGGAATGAACGAATTAATGAACGAATGAATTCGTGCCAGCTAAGTCTAAACAAGAGAACGAATACTTAATTCGTGGCCATAATTTAGACTAAACGAAAAAATTAATTCTTAATTCGTGGCCATAATGTAGTCCTAGCATAAAAGAGAACTAGCCTATTCTAAATTCGTGGCCGTGATTTTGTCTGCATGTCATGATCGGGGCTCCGTACAACCGAATATAACCTTAGCCTACCTGTTTATTCATTTATTATGGTATGTAACTAGCTCACCTTTTGCTGGACCATGTTTGCGTAGTACATCTTCGTGCTCTCTGTAATCAATATGAATCTGTACTAACTTTAACAGTCTCCCCGCACTCCCTCTAAGTTTCTTCTCCCTGCTCATTCTTAACTTTGATTTTTACTTTACATTTATGTATAAGGCTTCCAACTTCGTTGAAACAATATCTGAACTCCATAACTGCTCTACTATTCTCGATCTCTACAGATTCTCGATCTCGAACAAGCAAATCACCAAACGGCATTCTGGGTTGAGCGAGCGGCGCTGAGCATATTGAGCGAGCGGAGCGGAATCTTCAGAAAGGCGCTCTGCGCTCTTAAGGAAATATTACCACTCCGCTCACGCTCCGCTCCGCTCACATGCTCTGATTGGCAACACTGCCTCCTCCTCTCCCTCTCCCTCCTCCTCCTCCTCCTCTTCCTCTTTGTTATATTTGTAATTGTTTGCTAATTGATCTCAAGCTGTACTGACTTGAGTGAACAGTATTGAATGCTAGTGCTTTCTAAATGACCACATGGTGTAAGCACTGAGAAATGTAGGGATTTGTGTGTAGAGTTTTGCAGTAACAGTTCACCAAATCTGACTCATGTGTTAAAGCAGGGGAATACTGTTTATAGTTCAGCAAAATGGTTGTGCTTTTTGAAAAATGGTGTTATGGTTTTGAAAATTTAGTTCAAAAGCCTGGTTATAGTGTTTTAGCAATCGAGAAAAACTGTAATTAAACACTAATGTTCTGTTCTTGAACAGATCAGTACAGTACTGTTCAATTCTGACAGTGTTCCTTTACCTTTCTGCACTGTGGTAGTCTTAGGGTCTGACAGCTCTCAGGAGTACAAAGGAAGCCTTGGCCCTACTGCCAGCCCTGGCCACACTGTGGGAAAATGTCAGAATGTTATTGTAAGTACGATGAATTGCTCCTGACGTATTTGTTTATAGACTTGCTCGAATAATGGGAACATTAAATATTTGGCCCATAATAATAATAATCCATTTCCTCCCTGAAAAAAAACCTAATCATATGAAAATTAAAAAAGCAAACAGTCCGCTAAATTACTTTATTTGTGAGAGGTTGATAACAATCAGCCAGCACACCACTTTATTTGCAAACATTCACTCCAGTTTGTATACTGTATGTGGCTCCACTATAGTCTCTGGACCTTTTTGGCCACTGTCAGGATTCATGATTTGCAGATTTGGGCCATAAATGTCAAATGAGCAATGCAGTTTTTGGGTGCCAGTGGCACTGTCTGAAATAAAGAGGCTCATTTGCAATGGAACACAATTTGAAGGCCATATTATGTTAGCAGCATCCACGGAAGCCAAGGCTGACACAATAAAGACATAACTCACCCAAAAAAACAACAGTTTTTGTCTACATGATGAAAGTCAAAACAACATTGGACCCTATTGACTTTCATTTTTCAAAATATCTTCTTGTGTGTTCCACAGAAGACCAAGTCAGGTTTGGAACAACATCATTTGAGTAAAATACTGTTAGTTTTTAGGTGAACTATCCCTTTAATTCTGTCCTTCACTTCTGCTCATCTTGAGGTTCTCCTGTATGCAACATAGATTTTGATTGAGATCATATGTTCAGATTTTATCTAGCATTCTACACTAGCGCCTGTCAAACGGAGCAGTTAAATTCCTGTGAGACTTCACACTTGTATAAAGAATGCTCTGTAAACATCACACGCATGTGGAGATCTGCCATGTGTAAAACGCATGCTGACTCTGTGTGAGTGACACTTGACAAAGCGGTTTACACATCGAGATCAAGGTTATTGACCTTTTTGTTTAGTCTTCACTGTTGTTTCTGTAGATTTGTGTATCAGGCTGAGTGTTTGTGCACGTCTGACTGGCAGGTCATGGGACTTATGTGTATGTGTATGTGTGTGTGTGTGTGTGTACTTGCTCTCTCTCTCATTGTGCGATGCCCTCTAGCCTGTCTGTGTTTGCCAGCCATTATTGAGCCGCATGATCAGCCTCTGGATGGGGGGTTCGCAGACCGCACAGTACCATCAGAAAACAACAGATGGGCATTGGGGGG
>NW_015552641.1:112665-113503 GCF_001515605.1 Sinocyclocheilus anshuiensis
CCACCACACCCTCCCCTTCGAAAATAAATGTCGTCCCGACATTACGTTTCGTTTTCTTTTTTTTTCTTTTTTTTTTACTTTTCTTTTGCTCACCAAGGCTTCATTTAAAAATACAGTAAAACAGTAATTTTATTGCAGATTGTTTTCTCTTAATATACTTTAAAATATAATTTATTCCTGTGATGCAAAGCAGAATTTTCAGGAGTCATTACTCCAGTCTTTAGTGTCACATGATCCTTCAGAAATCATTCTAATATGCTGATTTGATGCTTGAGTAATCTGCCATGTGTAAAACGCATGCTGACTCTGTGTGAGTGACACTTGACAAAGCGGTTTACACATCGAGATCAAGGTTATTGACCTTTTTGTTTAGTCTTCACTGTTGTTTCTGTAGATTTGTGTATCAGGCTGAGTGTTTGTACACGTCTGACTGGCAGGTCATGGGACTTATGTGTATGTGTATGTGTGTGTGTGTGTGTGTGTGTGTGTGTGTTTAAGAGTGAAAGCAAGGCTCTTTAATTTGAAATCTTGAGGTTTGGCTGGCAGGCTGGTGGATGTCTGATCTTCCAGCTAAGGAGTGTTGATGAAGTCATGTTGTGGGAGGGGTGCAGTGGAATGTCCTGGGCCTGGAGCTGTGAGCACGACATTCATCACTCCCTCTCGCACTCTAAATATACAAATAAACAAACTTCACACATTCCATCTACTTAATGAGTTCTAGAGGAAATTTTAAACTGCCATTCTTCCATTCAGTTTGTCATTTAAAATAGTGAATCCAACTTTGGCAGTGTTTTCTAATATCTTACTCTACCATTCAAAAGTTTGGGGTCAGTAAGAT
>NW_015552641.1:113589-125476 GCF_001515605.1 Sinocyclocheilus anshuiensis
CCACCACACCCTCCCCTTCGAAAATAAATGTCGTCCCGACATTACGTTTTCTTTTCTTTTTTTTTCTTTTTTTTTTACTTTTCTTTTGCTCACCAAGGCTTCATTTAAAAATACAGTAAAACAGTAATTTTATTGCAGATTGTTTTCTCTTAATATACTTTAAAATATAATTTATTCCTGTGATGCAAAGCAGAATTTTCAGGAGTCATTACTCCAGTCTTTAGTGTCACATGATCCTTCAGAAATCATTCTAATATGCTGATTTGATGCTTGAGTAACATTTCTTATTATTATCATCAATGTTAAAACCAGTTTATTAATATTTGTGTGGAATCTATGATACATTTTTTGAGGATTTTTTTAAGAATAGAATATTTAAATTGAAATACAAATCTTTTGTGACTTTATAATTGTTTTTACTGTGACTTGATCAATTTTAATGTGTCCTTGCAAAATAAAAGTAATAATTTATTTTTTTTAAATCTTACCATCTTCAAACTTTTTAAGTGTAGCGATAATGCTATTTTCCTAATTATATTTTTAATAGGGATTCCAATATATCAGTACCATGTTGGTCATTGTCCAAAATTAGAGATTCTTTTATAATCCTGTTAAATTTAATCTTTCAAATCCCAAAATGAATTTTTTTTTTTTCACTGTACATTATAATGTTGTGATGCCTAAATAAACTTTTGAAATGGATAATTTTTAGTAGTTGTTTGGGTTTTACTTTCTTTTTTTTTTTTATTGACAAAATAGTGTAGAATACCAATATCGGCCATTTATCAGTTATTAGTCATAATATAAAAACTTTATAGCAGGGCATACTTCAATTTTATCATAGAAATAATTTTGTTACAGTACTGCTGACTATTTAGGTGCGAAAAACAACATTACTGTTTTAAGGGTCTGCAAAGCTGTTTATACCATATGAATTAGACTATTAGTTAAGTTTCCGATAAGTTTTGAAATTTTGAGGACAAGTTTGAAATGAATATCCACCACTAAAGCTGGACTTAAAATTATTATTAAAATAATAAAATTAATCAGTAAACGACTACAGTCCTGTAGCGCACATTTATTTTTTAAATGATTTTTTTATATTTTATTCTATGCATAATTTGAGTTATTGATTTTGACTACAGACCACCATGCCAGTAAAGTTTCAGCCCTGTCACTACTCACACTGAACAGATACATCCATAAAATCTCCACAAAATCAAACTTTTGGCTACTAAACAAATAGAAAAATGAAAATTCCAGCTGCGCTGTCAGGTTTTGAATCATCCATATTCATGGTATTGAAAAGCTCTTTGGCTGCCAGTCTAGTTTGGCTCACATTGCATTACCGTATGTCATTTTTTTCCCCTCTCTAACCTGCTCCCTCAGGTGAAAGTGGAGGGTGATAAAGACTTTGTACTCGGTGCCTGTCTCCTCAGGGTTGAGTGCTGTATTAGAGGCTTAGAGTGAGGACATGCCGTTATAGTACATGTTTATGAATAATAGCACTTAGGGTTCCAGCTCTGCAAGTTCGCCAGTTTTTCCTCAACACTCAGTACTAGAGGCAGTCGACGTGAAATTCTGGGGAGGAAGCGTAGTAAATCATAGACGATTAACTCAGCACCAGCCTCCTGTTGAATGAGTTATTGCATATGAATTTACGGATGACGAGAGGGTGTGTTGTGTTATGTTTAATTTTAGTACCTGTTGTTAAAGACCTGGATGTTGCATAAAACATTTAAATCCTTTCATGTTAATGTGTAGCCTACAGGATCTTTATCTTCGTAAAGATGTCATTTAAAAATGTTAAACCTCCGACCACCAACACAATAAAGCATTCAGATATTAATTGATGGTCTTTGGGATTTGTTCAACCATGTTTCCTATTTAATTGTAATGATATCCTCTGCACCCATTCGCCCTCTCTCTCTGTGAATGGAGTGCAGGTAAGACTTGGGTGGGTCCTTCCGTTTCATGACATATTTTGAAAGTATGGGCTTTGCTTTGTGTTAAAAGCTATAAAGGAGCACTCGTATACTCTTTCATGCACTTCCTCTAGACGAAACTCAATATACAGAGGCTTAGTTTGAAGTAGCCATGTGATCACATTGTGTTGTTTTCATTAGTTGTTGTGACAATACACATGTGGGCAATTTAATGTGTGTGCATTAATATTAAGCTTATAAAATTTATTATATTTGTAAAGTTTATTGTTTTTTAAATCAAGTACATTTTAGTTGCCACCTCCTGTGGAGTTGTTTGCGTGTTTTGTCACTCCTCAGGGCTGACGTACCATCTGATACTGGCCCAGAAACATTCAATATAAAATTTAACCTGCTGCGTCTTCTGTTTCCGAACACTGTACACTCTTATTCTTAACGGGATCACCATCCAAAGGCCATAAGAAGCTCTGGCTGATGACTTCTTTGTTGGTGCCGTTTATTCAGCTAACAAAAGATGCAGAACACTGGAAGTAAGGTGGATTAAGTGTGTAAGACGCATTGTTGGACTGTTACTCATGGCTTCAGTGGTTCAAACTTTGATTTAATGGCCAATCTGTAAAAAGGGGCTTTTCATCGTGAACATTTTGTATATTTGTGTAACCCTTCTGCAGTGTTATTTTAATCTTAAAATAGCTCATAAAATAGGACTGGTGTATAAATATTCAAAAGGCCATAAAAGTGAAAGCTTTTATATCTAGGAAAATATAATTAACGTGATTGAATTCCTAAAAAGGTCATGTTTTTGGGCGCATATGACTTCTTTTGTTCCAACTGTACTACTATCTTACATGGAAGAGAAAGAAAGCAATTGAGGAGAGTACAAGAGAGTGTGTACAAAAACTTCTACTATTTCATTCCATGGCATCTTTAATCTTCTCTGAACTTCCCCCTTTGGATGTTGAACTCCTTGGAAGCGACTCTACAGATACTAACCCTGGACAGAGCAGCTGTGCCGAGGCAGTGCACGCATGAGATCTCTGCTCCCTGTGATAGGGATTCATCACTTGTCGGTATTCGCAGATGGACTTTGAGGATGAATTACATCTGTGTGTATTTGCCTGTAAGACCTAGCTGGGCATTTATATAGTAATTCCATTAATCTGAATGTAATTCTGTCATTGGAAATAAAGGTTTAGGTCCATGAAATGAACTCACCTAAATTGTTTCAGGAATGGTTGTGCCAAAGTCCCACATTACTCTGACTTGTAAGGTGACATGAGATGGACCTGTTCTTATGTGCTTGTTCACATTACTGAAGCTCATACTGGGAACATGTGCATGAGGGTTGAACCTATTTGGTTTTGAAGCCTGCCTGTCAGGGGATAGTTTCCAGTGCAGTAAAGGCTTCATTGCTGCCAGGCCCGTCTAGGTATCACAATGGCCTGACAGGCCTGTTCTCATGGAATGGTATAGATTAAGTGCCCCAAGGGGTTATTATAGTTTTGCAGATTCAGCTTGATATTTATTTTAATATTGCTTTAAATTTCATTTTGTTTTAGTTAAATTTATTCTTTTTTTTAATGTGGATATATGTCTCTTTTTAGCTTTTTAGTTTCACACTCAAAAAAAATATTTAGGCCCAAATTTAAAATGTATGTATTTAAATTGCATATGTAATTTCCATACATTTGAATAACACAGTTTTAATATAAACTCATAAACATAATGTCATTTATATTTTTTGACATACATAAATGTAACAAGATCTCTCTACTAGTAATAATAAACTAACTGTGTTTTAAATAAACAATAATCAGTTTTATATATTTATCAATATATATTTTATCAATAAATCCAATTTGTTTCAATTTCATACATTTTAACTAACTAAAAATTGCTTGTTCTGCACAGTAGCTATATTTTACCCATGTTCATACCTTTTAACTGAATAAATGTGATTGTTTTCACAATGAACAGATTTGTGCTGATTCTAAGCAATCTGAATAAATGTATTTTAATTTATGTATGACTGACAAATATGCATAACATTAAGTTCATTAATTTGTTTATGTTAAAACTGCATAATTCAAATGGATATTTCCACATAATAAAAAAAACTGTAACTAGCAAAACATTTATGCTGTTAAATATAAGTGAAATTTAAAGCTATATTAAAATAAACATTTCTGAATATAATAAAATATATTGAATATGTAAGGAATAATGTATAGTCAGCCGGTCATTATCGCCCAAAGGGGTTTATTTTGCAATAATGGCTGGCTGACATTCTTTTATTAATATTTTTGACTTATAGTTCATTTTATTGTTTTATTTTATTTTTTAATAATGTTTTAATACATTTTTATTTCTTTCTATATATATATATATTTAGTTTAAATCCATAGTTTCATTTTAGTTACGAAAATAACCCTGCTTCACCCAAGCAAGCAATCGAAATCCAACAAGAAAATGTGCCATCAACGGGACTATCCCTTTCTGTCTACTCCTTTCCACTGCTGTATCACCACAGATCTCTCTACAAACAACCTGTGTTACCTGACACTGTTTGGTCATCAGCCAAAAAATGGTGTTTCGGTGGAACAATAGGATCATTCACAGAAAATTATATCCATAGTTTGGCGTGTCTTTTATACAGCATCACCCGGAGTTTACCGTCTGCTATTGTTGCTCTCACAATGACAGCACACAACCCTTCCTTCACGTTATTTGTTGATCCGAGGAACCATTCAGACCTAGTCCATGCGACAGGGCTGCTTCCTCTTCAGTGTATCGCTTTCAGGTTATTGATGTCTTGTTTTGTGTTCTTTCTTTATTGCAGAAGGTCAACGGCATTTGTAACAGACCTTTCGTGTGTGCGTGCGGTTACCAAGACATGGTGGCAATGACTCCTTCCAGCTCTCTCTTTCTTTCGCTCTTCTTGTCCTCTGTCTCAACAGGGTCACATGTCGGCCCCTGGGGAAGAAGCACCTTTAATGGCATCAGCCAGGTAGTGTGAAGGATTAGGCCTGTTTTTCCCCCATCTCTGTAAGCAGCCACAAATAAGCAGGCGGTGTTCCCAAGGGTTGTTTGGAAGTACGCTCTGGGCTGCGTGTTTTAGAGGCGTATTGTGTCGCAGTAGTTTGTGTGAGGGTAATTCATATTTCACAGTTCCTCAGTGATCTTATCACTAGTCATGCGATGTCAGACGGCTATTGTGGCTTTTAATTGGATGCAACACGTTTTGTTGGGACTGTGGCAGGGGTTCGTGGGTATTCATGGCATACGTCGCTCTCCCAGCAACCCTCCGCCACTGTGCCTCTGCCATCCTCCTCTGCGTTTGACCTGCGCTCCGTCTGTGCAGCGAGAGATCACGGGCCTGAGAAATTAAAAGCGCCTTCCCATGAGACCACTCACAGGCACCTAATTAAACATCTAACATTCCATCTGTGGGGTGCAAACATTGAATATGCACGCATACACATCTCTAACGCAAACTATCGTGAAATTTTGTTCCCATAGCTTTGATGCTGGGTTGCTTGAGATGACTCTATCTCACCACATCAATAATATATATCTTGCTTTGAAAGTTGATCAAAGACAAAGTAAAACCACACTTTTGTCTCAGGCTGGAGGGAATGTTGTTCATCTGAATTGCTTAATGCTGTGCATTAATCATACAGAATGTGAGGGAGAAAAAGATTTGTTTTGTGAAAGGACACATCTTGTTTCAACAATGGCAGAGTAATCCACATCATTTGGTTTTTACACATTGGCTACGTTTACATGCACCCTTATAATGCGATTAAGCTGAAGCTCATGTAAATAGAATGCTGTGATTGTTTATGTGATTGTGCTCATAATTAGCATAACCATAATTGCAGTAAAATATGTGAAGTACTGTGATTTTAATTGCACAATGTTGGCATGTTAAATCACATTTAATCACATTTATTCTCCTCTGACCGAAGTGTGCATTAGGGCTGCAGATGGATGCACTCATGCACACGGATACAAACAATTTTTGCAAAAGGTGTGTTTAAGTGGCAAAAAATGCAATCTTATAATTGGTCTTAATTATATAATAAACAACAAAACAAACACACAATGTGGTAACATGTTTCATTCATGTATTTTTATGAAATGCACTGACAAAGTGCATATTATGCATGCTTATGTGTTGACATGAACAACTAATCAGTAACTACACTGAAGTCTTGTATGTGATTAATGGTTCTTTTCAGTAATTCAGAGTCATGAATGTTCAGGAATCAAATTGCACTGATCGCTCTATAGATCTGTTGCACCACTGAATAAGAAGTGCAGGAAACTGTCAGAGATTTTAGTTGTGTGAGGCAGTGCTATTTTAGTATTATTTATATGCTATTATAGTATTTATTCATATTTTGAATTATCTTTTACATTTTCCGTTTAAATTTTAATTTGAGCTTTTTTTGTAATTTCATGTGCTTTTGTCATTTATTTCTAAACTTTTCTATATAGCTTTATTTAACTTTTATTGGTCAGAATGCAATAAATGTGATTTAAATGCATACACACCTGTATAGTATGAAAAGGAAAAAAAATTTACATTTTGCATTTGAAGCATATAAAAATAGGCCTGTTACATTTGCAATTTACATTTTGTGCTGTGAGTAGGGCTACAACTGAATAGCGTCAAAGTAGCTTAAAAAACTAATTTCTTATAGCGAATAATCAAAATAATGGCAAGCAGCATTTAAAAGGGATTAAAGAGGTTTGATCATGTAATGTAAACACCTTAATTCAAGTAATTCCTTATTCTGACTATTGATAATAATCAGACTATTGGTGTATGTGTAAATGTAGCCATTGTTTTACTAAGTATCCTCTGGTGCCAAGACTTTCGACATACCCAACAAGCTCTTTACATTGTGTTGCAATAAAGCACCTCTCGCTACAAACAGGAACCAGGTTTAAGAAGCCGAATCCATTCCCTGAATTTGTTGTGTCTTCAGTAATATGAGAAATTATACTTAAGGTAGTATAGTGGAGAATGAATGGTACTGCTGCTTATCTCGCACATTCAACAAGACCATCGCCAGTGAGTGACCCAATTGAAAAAGTAAACAATCAATACCTGTGACTAACCCTTAAGTTTTTAATTAAGGAAACCTGGAGTTTCTCCAGCATAAATAATATGATGGAAAAAAATGATCATGGTTGCTGCAATGCATACAGTTTCATTGAAAGATCTTCTGCATATGGGTTTGTTTTGGCTTATGTTTGCTCCTAGTTGTGTCTGAGAGCATCAACTGTAAAACACTTGTTCTGTGTCTCTTATACCTCATCCTGTTCCCACCACCATGCTGCTATTTTTTCACTCATGCATTGCCGTTCAAATCAACACCTCATCCCGAGGGATTCACTGCAACCTCCTCCCAGGTACTTTTTCCAGAGCTCAAAACACTGTATTTACCCTTAGGAGGTTTTGTCATGCAGGTGGTACATGGATCTCAACAAAAGTATAGGTTTGCAAATAGATGTGTTTGATACTTTAAACCATATTTTGGTGTAATAAATCTCACCCCTCAGTAAATGTTTATTTACAGTGGGTACGGAAAGTATTCAGACCCCCTTCAATTTTTCACTCTTTGTTATATACATACATTTTCAGCAGGGATGCATGATATTAATATTCTCTCTGATTCCAATAGCCTGATAAATATTTTAATGTTATGGCCAGTAACTGACAAAAGGCTGATATTAAAATGTATTTATAAATATGTATCATGTTGCCTAAATTAGAAATAAATAAATAATAATTATAATAATAAAATAAAAAATAAAATAAAATAAATAATTTTAAATGCTACAAGTGAATTTCGGCATCACAACATTATAATGTAAAAAAATTATTGATATTATGATTTGCTAAAGATTACATTTAACAGTGTTATGAAATTTTACTATTATTAATATTAAGTGCACTATGTAATATCCAATAATAACTGATACTGATAAATGAAAATAAATCTCATATTGATAACAAATGTCTCTACTATTTAGAAGAACTTCTGGTTTCGTTCCTGTTACTATAAAGCAACATATTAGAAATACCTTGAATGCATAATGAGGGGCATGTTTGCTTAACAGAAGAACATCTTGAACTTTGAATGAGTGGGCACTGGAAATGTCATCTGACCATGACTGTAGGCAGGGTGCGGTTTGTGAACAAACCAGAGGGGGGGATGTTTTGAAAAAAATATATCACAAATCACAGTGGAGCTATAAATATATCGATTATTTTGGCAGCTGTTACAGAAACATTTTGACAATAAATATTCTGATTTGACCTTGAGATTAAATAGCTTCGATATTTGACCACTATTTATGATAATACTTGCAATGACACTAATAGTTCTTATTTCTGCCAGGAATGCAAAATCAATCTAGAGTTAATGATATTTTGAATAGAATAACGAGACACAAACCTGTACATATTTAATCGCGTTTGCTTCCATTTATTTTTGATCAGTGCGATCGCTACACAACATACAAACTTTTACTCCAAAAGTGCACACATTGTGTATTCACACGTATACCTCATATTTCTTTAAAGAATAGAACAATAATTTCTTAATGACTCGCAGAAAGACGATTCTCTGCCGATCCGTCAATATTGCGTGATCATAATTCCCACATTATGGTGACAGTAAACTTCTGCGTTCTGTCTCATAATACATTTATGCATCAGTTTATTATATACAATATCTGCATTGTCACAGTAGAGTTAGTTTTTAGCAAAAACATGATGTATTAATCTCATACTGTACTGTCACTCTGAAATAGACTATTGGTGCACGCTGACTTTCTGAAAAGCCATGCATGGATTAAGGCACGTGAACCAGGATTACGAAACCCAGACGATCTCTATTCAGCGGGAGCGCTGACAGTTAAAGTCCATTTCTGATTTTATTGTTGTTTGTATTGTCATGTTGCAGTATTTTACTTGTGGTATTTTATATGCTGTTGGTGGTTGGTGGGGTACCATCACCCGGGGAGATATCTTTTTTTTTTATCCCCACAGGGGATAGAATAATTCAGCAGAGGCAGGGATACATAGACCAGAAAGGAGGAAATCCCCCCCTACAAATCGCACCCTGATTTTAGGTGCAAACCTCTTAAAAACCACTGTACGACACAGCAAGTTCCTGGAAATCCTGTTTTAAAGGGGTCATATGATGCAATTTCAATTTTTCCTTTCTCTTTGGAGTGTTACAAGCTCTTGGTGCATAAAGAAGATCTGTAAAGTTGCAAAGACTAAAGTCTCAAATCCAAAGAGATATTCTTTATAAAAGTTCAGAGTCAGCCACACCTACCTAAAACGGCTCGTTCTAACACGCCCCCACATATCTACCTCACTATGTGGGAAGATTTGCATAATGCCGCCCAAATGTTCACGCAAAGAAAGAAGGCGTAACTTTTAGTCTCACTGTAGTTTTGTTGACGCTGCAGCCATGTTGTGAAGGCGCTGTGTGCTTCGTTGTGAAAGCGAAACTACTTTGTTTGGTCTTCCAAAAGAGGACGATATCCGCTTCGTCATGCCTAGAGCTGATCTGTGCTGGTCGCTGAGGGAATACATCAACTTTCACCGTGGACGAAGCGGAATCCAGCCCGGGGTCCGTCACATGTGGTTGCCGCTCATTCGTCGGAGCCTCAGCTCACGCTAAGCCGCAGCTTCCGTTCACGCGAGCCCGGCCTCAGCTCACTCTATCCCGGCCTCAGCGCACGCTAAGCCGGGGCTTCCCCTCACGCTAGGCCGCTGTGTTTTTCATTGTGAAAGCGAAACTACTTTGTTTGGTCTTCCAAAAGAGGACACGACTACAAATCAGTGGTTAAGTTGTATTTACAACACTGTTCCAGAACACTTTAACCCAAATATCCAGATGTGTGCAGCGCATTTTATGGAGGACTGTTTACTGATCCTGGGAGAGTAACGTTAGACTAAAATGCCGGCAGTTCTGACTCACGTAAGTACGTTTTCATTTAAAGGATTTGCCACTGATGATTCAAACGCGAGTTTTGGGCAGTAGAGTAGCACTTGTTTGTCATTTCTCTGATCACAAATGCAGACAGGGTTTTATGTTTAAGCGGCACGATGCGATGCAATGCAACGTAACGCATAAAAAGATAGTATAAGTCATTATAATCAGTAATTATGTCCCCACTGGATGCAACAAATGCCTCGTTTGTAATGGGTTTTAATGTTTTTGTCTCGTCGCTCCGGCCGGGACACGGCATCAACAGTATGTGAGGGGCGTAACATTTCCGTCTCACGCTTGAGGTACTCGGCCAATCACAATGCATTGGATAACTGGCCAATCACAGCACACCTCGCTTTTTCAGACCGATGAGCTTTGTAAAAATCGACGCGTTTCAAAAAGGCGGGGCATAGAGGAGAAACAATAATGTACAGTATGTGGAAAATAATGTGTTTTTTTAACTTTAAACCGCATAAACACATTTCATTACACCAAATACACAAAAAAATGTTCTTTTTAGCAGCATCATATGACCCCTTTAAAATCACTGCAAAATTGAACTTCAAAGACTTTTCAAGAATGGCTGGTTCTCACACAAGCCCTGGTGATTTTATACTTTATTTATTTCTAGCTGTCAGCATGTTTAGCTGACTCAGAAAAACAGTTCCTCCTTGATTGAAATGGTGTAATGTAATGTTGTTTGTGTGCAGCTTTGCATGAACCTTATAAGGTAATGATTATTCAAATTAATTTCAAGCATAAGGAATCCAGTAGCTTTGCCAAGGAATAACAGTAGTCAGATGGGAAACCAAGAGCAGACATCTCAAAAAAAAAAATTAATGGGACTTTTCATCAGCAAATCACTCTGGCATGTCAAAGCTCTCAGTGAGTACTACGATGTTTACCTAACATACAAAATACCCATAATACACGACTTCCCCCATAAGCACTTATGGATCTCCCTCACTCCACTTGGGCATCAGGCTTAAATAATTTCCATCATGTTGTGGTGGTTACTAAGACGTACTGTAATTGATGTACAGACCAGTAATGCCTGTAAATGCAAACACTTCAGAAATTGTGATGGTTCAACAGCAGTTCTGCTTGCTCACATATGTCCACTGATGGTTGAAGAAGTGGAGCTGCTTCAGACCTGATCAACCAGGTAGTGTTTCTAATTTGGGCAGGCATTTCTGTAATTAAGATTTAAAACAAGTCAGAATAGACTGATCCAGAGTTGAGTCATGTTATAATTATTCAGATGAAAGACACTGGTGCTGTCGTGTTACTCTATAGCCTTACAGTGGAATGCGAAAGTTTGGGAACCCCTTCCAGAATCTGTGAAAATGTGAATAATTTTAACAAAATAAGAGAGATCCTACAAAATGCATGTTATTTTTTATTTAGTACTGTCCTGAGTAAGATCTTTTACATAAAAGATGTTTACATTTAGTCTACAAGAAAAAAATAGCTGAAATTATTAAAATAACCCCATTCAAAATTTGGGAACCCTTGGTGTGGTTACTTGGATGATCCACGACTGTTTGTTTGTTGTTCATGAGTCCCTTGTTTGCTCTGAACAGGTAAACTGAGCACTGTTCTTCAGAAAAATCCTCCAGGTCCTGCAGATTCTTCAGTTTTCCAGGATCTTTTGCATATTTGAACCCTTTCCAGCAGTGACTGTATGATTTTGAGATCCATCTTTTCACACTGAGGACAATTGAGGGACTCAAACACAACTATTAAAAAAGGTGCAAACATTCACTGATGCTCCAGAAGGAAACACGATGCATTAAAGGGGTCATATGATGCTGCTAAAAAGAACATTATTTTGTGTATTTGGTGTAATGAAATGTGTTTATGCGGTTTAAAGTAAAAAAAAAACATTATTTTCCACATACTGTACATTATTGTTTCTCCTCT
>NW_015552641.1:126094-135789 GCF_001515605.1 Sinocyclocheilus anshuiensis
TACCCTGCCTTTACACTTATAAAACCCTCTTCTCCCGTATGGAACATCATAATTACTACATCTGAAAGAGAGACATGACACTCTATCTCAGTGATGTTTTGCAAGTCCATATCACGGGCCCCATGGTATTTTAATGTGGCCAACTACTTTGAACGCTGATGCTGTGGAGAGAGTGAGTTGGGTGAGAAAGCTCCAGGGTTGCCATGTCAATTAGACTTATTACTTGAGGAATCTGGGCTGTTTTGCAGCTCATCTATCACTCATCAAAGCACCACATGAGCGATGGCCCTCTGGGAAGAAATGCTGGGAGATTGATGGGCAGTATTGGCCCTGCAGTGGTGATAGACATTAAAGAGCTCTTGGCTCTGTTAGTATGTCATTAATTTAACACATCTCGGGCTAAACTATCACAATGAGTTGCTGAGGTAGGAAGGAGATAAATGCAGGAGGAGACAAAAGGGGAGATGGCATAGCAGATCTTCACATGCTTGAACTGCTTCAGGAGGCTCTGACTTATGGGCCTTCCAGTGGCATTACTTTGGTGTTGGCAGACTGTAAACTGTCTGTGCACTTGGAAAACAAATCATTGAGGAATTTCAGTTGCACTTCCCTTTATCAGATAAAACTGCTTGCCAGGAATACTTTCCTTGCTCCCCTGATTTACAGACTTCAATATTCCTGAATAGAGACAGTCTCAAGATGCCCATATTTAGGAAAACAGTGTGAGTGTGAGAAAAAGAGAAGGGATGTAGGGAGCTGACAGATAGACAAGGTTTATTGATTTGCCCTTGACCTCCATGTTTCCTGGGTCCTGTGATTCCAACAAGAGGTCAGAGATCAGGCTGCGATAAGGGTTTTATGACTCTGCCATGCCTACCACCCTCCTTTCACTCTTTTTTTAAATAAGAAAAATTTGGACATCATCCTGTTCAAAAGTTCAAAAGGCAATTGGCCACTCATTTAAAGCACTTCAAATTCGTTACATTAAAACTAGTGTAAGAACAAATTCATGTGAGAAATTATTCACTGGACATTCTCCTGTTCGTACAAATATGAAATAATCCATGCAATTATTAGTGAATTAGGTTTTATAATTAGTTTTTTCATTGCGTCACATTCAGTACAGACTCAATACAATCAGGTTCACTACTGATTTGACACTGAATAGGAGCAGCATAGATTTAACAACAAGGCAGGTATATGTATATATAATTCCTGAATAGAGACAGTCTCAAGATGCCCATATTTAGGAAAACAGTGTGAGTGTGAGAAAAAGAGAAGGGATGTAGGGAGCTGACAGATAGACAAGGTTTATTGATTTGCCCTTGACCTCCATGTTTCCTGGGTCCTGTGATTCCCACAAGAGGTCAGAGATCAGGCTGTGATAAGGGGTTTTATGATACTGCCAAGCCTACCACCCTCCTTTCACTCTTTTTTTTTAATACAAAGATCAGTAGTGAGATTTTAGAGTCCATGGTGTAGTTGCACCAGTCATTCATAAGGTCTTAATTAAATTGGAATGTAATATTCACACCAGGGGCTTAGTAACTGCTAGCTAGTTTAGCACTAACTCTATACTTAATTTGGTTGCACTATTAGTTCTTAAAGCAAGGCTTAAAAATTTTGACAAAAGATTAATTTATTGAAGTAATTTATCATTGGATAATACGGCATTCACCTTGATTAAATATTCCCCTTGATTCAATAAACTTAAAGAAAAATAATATTGTAAAGCTGTGCATTGCAAAAAAAAAAAAAGCATCCTAGTCTTAAGTATTTGTAAGTAATCTTCTAGTTAAAATACCTAAAAGTAATTGAAACCAGATCAGTCACGTCAAGCAACAATGAATATGATATAAATGCTTGTTTTCAGAAGCCTTTTAATGTACTTGTATCTTTTAATACAAGTGTGTTTTGTCTGCAGTTTTGTCACCTGAATTAAGTATAAATAAGTTAAATAATCTTCCTGTGACAAAATCACTCATATTGAAGATATACAAGATAGAATCTTTTAGAACAATATTTTTTCTTGTAATAATATTCATGTTGTTTCTCATGTAAATATATCTTGTTTAAGAATTTAAAGAGAAATAATTTTTGCTATGTGTATTTCAACTTTTTGTAATTTTAAGTAATAATAAATTTGTTTCCCAGTGAAATATGACACTATATTATTCATGACATATATTATACTTTTACTGTATATTAATTATCACAAGGGGAAGTGTGTAGTTTACAAAGGTTCCGTGTTTGATAGTTGCCTGAAGTCATTTATTCATTTAATATTTTCTTTGTAAGCATGTGTAAATGTCAGCAACATCAGAAATGTTTAAATGATTGTCAAGTAAAACATGATATAATCAGCATACCTTTTATTCAAGTCATTCCTGGTTGGAGGCTTCCATAATTATTAGTTTTTATATAGATGGTTATGTTCTCAGTTTAATTGTGCAACATTCACATATTTCGTAGTGCACAAGTTGTATCTTAGCACTCATTTTTCCTAGTTGGACTAAGTTACTTATGCACAGCTGGTGTTGCCGGCCACTGGTGCATATTTGGCACTCACCCTTCACCCTTGGTCAAGTCGTCTGGTCCATGCTGCATTCATGTGCTATCTCCACATTGATCATTACAGATTCCTTTGACTGATTCCAGATTCCCAGGCCTGTAGGGGGCCACAGGATCTCAGCAAGCACACAATCACTAGGAATGACTCAATGCTTGGTTCATAAGTCTCTGTGATCCACTGTAAATGAGTTGGGCTCTTCAAAGAGACAATTGCTAATCAAAGGGAAGGAAATCCCATGTAAGTTAGCGTAGCTAAATGTTATCCCTCATAGCATCTCATATTCACACTCAACATGTGATTTTGTTTCCTTGAAAATATTGCAGCAATGTGGAGATTAATCCCCGCATTCCTCCATAATGCTATCATATTACTACATATCTCTCAAGTCCAGCTATCCTGTTTTATTGTTGTTTTATATTACAATCTCAGATTGTACATATGTTTCCAAGAGTAAAAATGATGATGTTGACAGGTCTTGTTGGACAAAGTGGGATGGGTCTAACTGGATTCATCCCTCACATATGGAGCAGCCCTGCTCATCCCATCCACTCCTACCACTTCCTACAGTCTCTGTTCTGTCTTTATTAGATTAGGCCCGTACCTGCTCTCTTTCCATACGACATATGAAAGTAATTAGACCGAGTACAATTAAGATGAAGTATTCCACGGATCTAATCAGAGCTCGGCTGGAACAAAGATCTGAGGCATGCCAACGTGCTGGATGTGTCAGTCACGATTAGGGTGTGCCACTCAAAAGAAAACATGACACATGTGCATGCTGCTTTGATTTGCCATGATATCACTCATATCCAGCTGATCGCAGTTTTATGGGTGGGCCCAGATACGGGATTCACTTGTGTTTTCACATTTATATTAAGATGCCTTATATCATTTAGCTTTTTGTCTGGTTTTGTTTTGCCCTCACCTGGTATTGATTTTAATAAATGATACCCCGCCTGGTGAATCAAACAAGCCTAAGAGATCATGTTCAGCCAACTATCCTCATGGGCTCTGTGGCACGCTGCCTCTTTGTGTGAACAAGAGCAGGCATTATGAGCTGAGGTTTCATGGTTTTGTTGAGGGATGTGGAGATCTGCCATTAAGACGAGTTGTGGGTCCATCATCTCGCGCATTATGTAACAATAAGCCGCCATGGATTTATATGCCTGTAAAAGCCTTATTTCACACCCGTATGCTTGTGCAAAAGCCTTGGCCATAAATGGAAGCAGCAGTTTATAATAAATCACATATCCGTCTCCAGTCGTGCCGACCATTTTAGACGTATGGTTATGGGAACATGGGCCACTGCCATCTGAATTACTATAATATGCCCTTATGTAAATACTTCTACTGTCCTGCTTTTCCCCAGAGTCTTTTGAAAGGGCTTATTTGTTCAGAAGTAAACACACTGAGTGTCTTCCTGTACATGTCATCGCAGATATTCTTTGGAGGAGCTTCGACGATGGTTTATAATTTGGCCCTGCCAAAGTTAGCAACAGTTTTAGATTGCTTGAGGCATGTCCTGTTTTTCTAAGATGATAAAAAACTAAACAGTTTTAATTTAATCCCATTTTATGACATCAGTAGGGTGTTCCGAATATTAAAATTGTAAGAATATTGCATTTTAGGTGCAAATGCATGGAAATAAGTGTGGATAATACATAGTGGAAAGCTCATACGAAAAAGAAACATTGTGCATTACTACATCTTCTTTGGTGGTTTGCCAGTAAAATATCAGGGTTTTAAGGCCTGTTCACACAAAAGATGATACCTGTAACAATAATTATTACTATAGAGACTTAATACACCTACCACAGGTATAACTTTAATGGCTGATATTGTTGGAATCACTTTTAGAATTATTATTTTTTTCCATCTGATGAATGGTGAAAACACTGACAGCCAATCAGAATCCACTTGACTTTAAAGAGCTCAACATTTAAAGTGGCAGATGACAAAACTGCAGCATGTGTTTATAATAAACAGAACATTATATTATAATATATACTAAAATATATTTATCATTATAGTTATCATTCTTAGTGTGAATGGGTCTTTACTGTATAAGATACTTTTTCCCTCTCAGAGGTAAAGAAACGTCTCAGGTTACTTATGTAACCATGGTTCCCTGAGTAGGGAACGAGACACTGCGTCCTCAATGTATGCTTCAGACACGGGTCACGATGAGGCATTCCCCATAGCGATCCCTAGAGGACGCAGTTCGAAGTTCCCATGAAAGGGGACTGAACTTTCAGCTATATGTACTTTTACATGAGCTCAATTATGTTGTCTTGTATGTTGAATTGCCAGCCATAATTATGTATCTCCTTTATCAGTGTTTCAAAGTGAAATCTTCTTTCACCTGCCACCTAGTATCTGGAGCCAGACCACTTTATTGTAATGAAGCCTGGCTTGGAAAGACAAAAAAGGAAAGTTCATACTGTATCTGTCACAGAAACATTAAACAGTCATGTTAACAGAAAGTAGTTGGGACATTCTCTCTCTGTGAGATTTGCTATATTACATGAAATGAATTCCACACACTGGTTCTTCATGTGTTCACAGGGAGAAGCCGTGTTCTGTTCACCATCTGCAGTACTAAACACTATAAGAATTAATTTTAATCAGTTTTCAATTGTTAAATAATATTACTGATTTGAAACAGTATTAATATTGTAAAATGATACAAGAAGCTCTGCTGAAACAAATGAAAGTCTTGGTAGCATTAATGCTCCACAGATGATTAGCTAAAAACTCTTTCTTCTGCTTTTAACGTTTAAAACACAAAAACAAAATCCCTTTTTTTTTTCTTTTTTTTTTACTGATTTTTCTTCACTCCATGAGCTCAGTGAAGTTGTTTTCCATATTATTATTTTTTTGTACATTTAAAATTGCATTCCTTCACCAAAGTTGGCACTAGATGCTCTTCAGACCAAGGCACACTAAAATTTATTGAATTAATTATTGGCCTTAAGGGATTTTTAAAGAACAGCCCAAAATTTTGCAATGATGACATTTCATAGATCTTCTTATAATTTTCTAGTTACCTGGCCAAAAGTCATGAGCATTTAGATTTAGATTGCTTAGACTTAATCCATACAGAGTGTGGTTCCTGGGATTACCTGAGCTATCTCAGACATCTAATAATAGGAAAACCATAAACAAATATTAAAAAAAATAACTAAAAGCACGATTCTGGTCTCTTTAGATTCCTTGACATTAAAAATTGACTTTTTTATGTCTATAATTTTAAATTCTGTTTAAAAGTTTAAAAGTTCCTCTGAATGGCCAATGATGTTCAGTAAAGCTTTGAGAAAGCTTGTGTAGGAGTACACTGAATCACATAGACAGTGTGTGGGAAGAATGTCATGAGATAAGAGTCGCACCCTAGAACAGTATGAAGATGTTATAGCAGCATGTTATAGCAAGGAAAACAATGACTATGTTAAAACAATTATACAATTATAGACTTTGTAAAGAATAGCATAGTTGATGTTGCATGAGTCTGGTACATAGGGTGTTGCTGTTCCGGAAGAAGACAAATTTGAGGGAACATTGCTTGAGAGTAACAAGAGTTCGACTACTGTCAAAACTGATGTTGTCATTCTTATGATAAAAAAAACATCTCTGAACATGACATCACGTTTTCTTAACTGAACTATTCATATTCCCTTGTTCAATACATTTTCTGTGTTTTCATATTTTTATGTTGAGACCTTACTCTGCACATCTTTTTGTAACTTAATAGTAAAAACTCTGAGACATATCTACTGCTAGCATGGGATACAGTTTTATCTCTGAGAGGAGGTGCTTTGAATGTTTGAGGTTGAGTGACAGGACTTAAAAAGAGGCCCTGGTGAGTCCAGCCGCTGTCAGTATGATGCTCTTATGGGATTTGATTTTATAGAACAGCGGCATGACGAGAATGTATCCTTTAGCTGCTATGCATAATTCAGCACCACACATCTGCTGCTGGGAAAATGCAGACACTTTTATTAGGGAGTGGAATACAAAATAGGCAAGAGAAGAGAGGGATGAAAGAAAGAATAGTCTGCAATCTTTTATAGGACACCTGGACTCAGATGCTGTGTTGTCAGTAAGGTGCTTATACAGTGTTTCATATACATTACAACAGTCAAATCAATTGTAGTTTAATCAAACTCTTGTTATTCTGTCCCAGTAGACACATCTGTTAAAGAGGCCTCGGATAAACCTGACATTAAAAACAAAAAAAAAAGGATAAATTCATACAATTAACTTCGTATGTCTTGTATAGCTAAGCATGTAAGGGAGACCAGGGCTAGTCGTCACATGGGGAGGCTGTCACAAAGGCTATATGTGTCACGATGCACACACACGAGGAACGAGGAGACGCTGGAGAATACGTTTAACAGGACTTTATTACCACCAAGGAACCAAGGGAGACGAACACAGGAAAACGTTCACACGAAGACGTTCACACGAAGACGTTCACACGAAGACGTTCACACGAAGACGTTCACACGAAGACGTTCACACGAAGACGTTCACACGAAGACGTTCACACGAAGACGTTCACACGAAGACGTTCACACGAAGACGTTCACACGAAGACGTTCACACGAAGACGTTCACACGAAGACGTTCACACGAAGACGTTCACACGAAGACGTTCACACGAAGACGTTCACACGAAGACGTTCACACGAAGACGTTCACACGAAGACGTTCACACGAAGACGTTCACACGAAGACGTTCACACGAAGACGTTCACACGAAGACGTTCACACGAAGACGTTCACACGAAGACGTTCACACGAAGACGTTCACACGAAGACGTTCACACGAAGACGTTCACACGAAGACGTTCACACGAAGACGTTCACACGAAGACGTTCACACGAAGACGTTCACACGAAGACGTTCACACGAAGACGTTCACACGAAGACGTTCACACGAAGACGTTCACACGAAGACGTTCACACGAAGACGTTCACACGAAGACGTTCACACGAAGACGTTCACACGAAGACGTTCACACGAAGACGTTCACACGAAGACGTTCACACGAAGACGTTCACACGAAGACGTTCACACGAAGACGTTCACACGAAGACGTTCACACGAAGACGTTCACACGAAGACGTTCACACGAAGACGTTCACACGAAGACGTTCACACGAAGACGTTCACACGAAGACGTTCACACGAAGACGTTCACACGAAGACGTTCACACGAAGACGTTCACACGAAGACGTTCACACGAAGACGTTCACACGAAGACGTTCACACGAAGACGTTCACACGAAGACGTTCACACGAAGACGTTCACACGAAGACGTTCACACGAAGACGTTCACACGAAGACGTTCACACGAAGACGTTCACACGAAGACGTTCACACGAAGACGTTCACACGAAGACGTTCACACGAAGACGTTCACACGAAGACGTTCACACGAAGACGTTCACACGAAGACGTTCACACGAAGACGTTCACACGAAGACGTTCACACGAAGACGTTCACACGAAGACGTTCACACGAAGACGTTCACACGAAGACGTTCACACGAAGACGTTCACACGAAGACGTTCACACGAAGACGTTCACACGAAGACGTTCACACGAAGACGTTCACACGAAGACGTTCACACGAAGACGTTCACACGAAGACGTTCACACGAAGACGTTCACACGAAGACGTTCACACGAAGACGTTCACACGAAGACGTTCACACGAAGACGTTCACACGAAGACGTTCACACGAAGACGTTCACACGAAGACGTTCACACGAAGACGTTCACACGAAGACGTTCACACGAAGACGTTCACACGAAGACGTTCACACGAAGACGTTCACACGAAGACGTTCACACGAAGACGTTCACACGAAGACGTTCACACGAAGACGTTCACACGAAGACGTTCACACGAAGACGTTCACACGAAGACGTTCACACGAAGACGTTCACACGAAGACGTTCACACGAAGACGTTCACACGAAGACGTTCACACGAAGACGTTCACACGAAGACGTTCACACGAAGACGTTCACACGAAGACGTTCACACGAAGACGTTCACACGAAGACGTTCACACGAAGACGTTCACACGAAGACGTTCACACGAAGACGTTCACACGAAGACGTTCACACGAAGACGTTCACACGAAGACGTTCACACGAAGACGTTCACACGAAGACGTTCACACGAAGACGTTCACACGAAGACGTTCACACGAAGACGTTCACACGAAGACGTTCACACGAAGACGTTCACACGAAGACGTTCACACGAAGACGTTCACACGAAGACGTTCACACGAAGACGTTCACACGAAGACGTTCACACGAAGACGTTCACACGAAGACGTTCACACGAAGACGTTCACACGAAGACGTTCACACGAAGACGTTCACACGAAGACGTTCACACGAAGACGTTCACACGAAGACGTTCACACGAAGACGTTCACACGAAGACGTTCACACGAAGACGTTCACACGAAGACGTTCACACGAAGACGTTCACACGAAGACGTTCAACAGCGGACAGAGAACTAGGGACTGGGAACACTTTAAATACACACAGGAGGAGGGGATGACGAGACACACCTGGGATCCATGAACCATCATGGGGAACACCTGGGACAAATTAAACATGGGAAAGGAACACCTGGGGAGCAAGACACAGACAAAACATGGAACAGAGTCTGACAATATGTCTACTGTAAGGTTTTGAGTCAAAAGTTAAGTTGCATAAATATGTGTTTTCTCTAGAAGAAGTTTTGTATGTTGGTTTCAAACAAGTAGTCGCAAGTGTTTTATTTTTTTTAATTGTACAATTTGTTAGTTTAAATAGTTGTCTGACAAAGCACAGGTTTAGAGGTTTAAGAAAGGTTTTTGTATATTTGCCTGTAATAAAATATAATTGGTTGTTTAATTGCACATTCCGTTGTAACAACTTACCTCATTATGTGACCAGGTCAATGTGTGATTCGTTACTTTTTTCTAGAAAATTATGGGGAATTTGTTCAATAGCTTAGTGGATAGGATTATAAGATACAGGTGCATCTCAATAAATTAGAATGTCTTGGAAAAGTTCATTTATTTCAGTAATTCAACTCAAATTGTGAA
>NW_015552641.1:135799-140952 GCF_001515605.1 Sinocyclocheilus anshuiensis
AAAGAACCAAAGACTTAAACTACTTCAGTCTGTGTGCATTGAATTTATTTAATACACAAGTTTCACAATTTGAGTTGAATTACTGAAATAAATTAACTTTTCCATGACATTCTAATTTATTGAGATGCACCTGTATGACTACTGTATACTGAAACTGATATTCAGAGATAAACCTGCACTTGAAGTAAGTAAAGAAGAGGAGTAAAGAGTGTGATAATTAGCCCCAGTCTCTTTATATACAGTAAAGTTTATTAGAACTTGGGAAATTGCATAGTTTCACTCAGATCTAAATAAATTTGCTTTTGTTTTATGTTTTTAAGTATTATTACTCTGAATCTCTGAATAACAATTTCACCACCAAAAAATTTTCCTGTAACTAATTGAATTTGGCGCTAGAAACACAGTCATGGGTTTGTTTCCCAGAGAACACACATTCTGGTAAATGTATAACTTGAATGCATTGTAAGTCGCTTTGGATAAAAGTGTCTTCCAAATGTGAAAAATGTCAAATTAAAGCACAACTAGTTCACTATGACTGATTTGAGCATTACATTTGGCCGCTTCCACACATCCTCTCTGACAGAGCCAAGACCACATCCTGGTGGGGGACTCGAAAGTTTAATCTTCCATTACCCATCTTCTCCCTTTCCTTACCTCCATTCTCCTCCTAAGCAAACAGCTCAAAGTATAGTGTTACCGCCTACTAAATCCCCAATAAAACATAAATTTATATGCTCTTATGTAGTCACTCGTTGGCATGCTGGAGACTTACGTAGGCCGGGATCGGGAGACAGCCATGGTTAAGGCTCAGGAGTGTTAGATGTCCTTCAAGAGCTGGAAATGCATTTGAATCAGCTTAGCAGAGCTTAAATGTAATGGCCATTGAGAACACAGAGAACTTGTGACATTAACAAAAGATGTGCATCTCAGCACATGCATGCTTGCGATATCATTGGGAAAAACACCTGTATCTTCTCTAAACATCTCAGAAAGAACGTAATGATCAGGTGCACTTCTAAACGAGATGTTTTAATTGGCTTTATTTTAATTTTATGGCCTATTATCAATGCAACATGTTCGCTCTTTGTGTCCAAAAAACTCATGAACTGCAAAAGCTGTTTTCACGGTTTCAACTGTGTATCAGTCTGGATCGCAGTTGTGTTTCTGAAAGCAATGTGTTTAAAAACATTTTTTATGATCTAGTGAGTGTTGGACGAGTCGTGATCCCTGGACTTAACAAACAGCCAGTGGCAGTAAAACACTCCCTGAATGTCACCCACCCTCATAATGAAACAATAAAGCAGGCCCATTCTGACATGTAGAGAACACAACTGAGAGAGCGGCCTGTTCTAATCGGGTCCCTGGAGAACGAACCCCAACTAGACACAGACACCGAGACACTTAAAAAGTTCTGAGACTGCAGAGACAGGACAGAGAGTGACCTTGCGAGGCTAATAGGGACCTGCGTAAAGCACAGGTGCAGATGTGTATCCAGGGCAAGTAGGGTTACGCACACAAGCCCCCCTCGAGTCCTCCAGGGGCTCCTTGCAGAACCATGCTCGAACAGGTTCTGGAAGTTCATTCAGGCTGAACGATCTCTGCATTCGTCATTGACAAGGAGAATGTTTTATCTGAGCAGTCAGTCTCTAAATTCACTGATTTGCCTTTGTCGCAATAGTTGACATGCTCTTTCTGGCCACAGTGGTTGTTAGGAAGACAGAGTATGTAAATTTGAATGCCGCTTTTCAAAGAGGACAAGTGAACTGGACATAGGAGTGCATGATCCCTCTTAACCACCTACAGAGGTTAAATGATTTATCGTGTTTCATGTGAGCATTCTGGAAAATCAGAACATGCTTTAGGAAAATCTAGCAACAGATGCCAAAGCTTTCCAGATGCTCGATTGCCAACCACAGGTTTAATGCAATGACTCTCTTGATTTTTTTTTTTGTTTTCTTTCTCTCTCCAATCTGTCCCTTTTTCCTAGTCTTTCAAGGAAAATAAAATCTCTCTTGGCGGCAGATTAAGCATTCGATGGGATGGGTCAGCCTGCTGATGTCTTTTCGTCATAATTTATGCACCATCTGTGTGCTCAATCAGCACCTCAGAGACACGGGGCCGTAATTCTCTACAAGTGCCTTCGATCTTAATGGATATCACAGCACTTAACAATTACCTCCCAGCACTGTTAACAAAGAGCACATAAAAATTTTTAGTGACCTACTGATAGTTTCATGGAGGATTATCAGGAGACATTTTGTCCTGTGTATTTATAGCTTGTGCTTGTATTTCTCATTTACTTTATTTTTACTATAGCATCTTGCACAACTCACCATTAAAATTAAACCAGTGTAAATTTTTACACATTTTGTTTTAGTCATAGTTTTTGCCTTTTAAAATATACTTTAAATGTAGTCAATATTTTGTAACTTCATATTTATTCATTTTAGTTAGTTGTAATCTGACTTAAATAGTAAGTAATTTTTGTGGATGAAAACAAGATTTAGTTGACAAAAAAGGTGAACTTAAACCAGTGTTTGTCTTAATTATCGTTTTTTTGACAGAAATATCATTTCAATTTAATACATTTTTTGTCATGTCATATTCATTAATTTTAGTTAGTTGTAATTAACTAAAATGGTTTCTAATTTTAGTTGATGGTTTAGTTGACAAAAAAGGTGAGAAAATTTATATATTTTATATACGTATATTATGTTGTCAAATTAAGTTTAATAATGCACATTTTTGTCTCATCAAGGTTCATTTTCGTAGCCAAGATTAACACTGAATTCAGTCTTGATTCATGGATTTAAAAAATTTAATGTTGTAAGTTCTGTTAAAAACACTGTAGTTGAATTTCATGTAAACCATCAGTGAATTGCATACTGAAAGAAATGCTACAGAAACAAGCCTGTCTGGTTATCAAATACATCTCAGCATGCAGTATCCAGTTACTCATGCCCGATGGCTGTGTTTTGGCAGTGTATTACAGGAAACTATATGCTATCAGCGTGCAAAATAGACAAACCAGATATTTAAATGAAAATGTGTGCAAACACTTTTGAGAATCAACAGATGATATCGATGTGTATGCATTACATACAATTGGTATTCGTTTATCTGCAACAATAACAAAAAAGCTAAAGAACTATTCTTTATTCTTCTGATTTAGCGATGTTTGATAGCACCGGATGTGTCTCGTTGTAAAAACATTGCTTTTGAGAGGCTGATCTCCACCGTGGCCCATAGAGGTGCTCTGAGTGTTTAGACTGGAGGCTGTATTTCCTCTATCATATGAAGTTCATACAGAATTCATTCTACAGTCTGGAGGATTGGGGCTTCCAGGCCTCGCCTCCAGCCAGCGTATGAATAAAAAAAATACATATATATGCATGGTACATTTGTTTGGAGAGAGAGTTTAGTAAACCTGAATTTCTCTGAAATGAAAAAGAATTCATGACAAAAATTAACACATGAAACTGTCTTTATCTACAACCATGTTAGCTGTATGTGATGAAATATGGCACATCTCTCAATCTCCCTAACAACAGAACTTGGCAGATGCCTAAATATGGCGTTTAGTTCAACATGACGATGCCTCTGTCTGGTCTATTCTCTTTGACTTTCCTTTCATTTGTTGTGACACCTGATATACTTTGAACACCTATTTCATTAAATCATTCTTGAATTGTGTGACACTTCCACGGTATGTAAAACCGGAGCAGCCCGGCTCTGGGGATTGTTACAGTAATGGTTCGCAGGTTGAGTCCAAGTGTGTGAGGGAGATCAGATCCGTCCTGTGAGATAGAGGCTGCAGCTGACGCAGGAGGCACCTGTGGAGGGTAATGAGGCAAGGCAAGTGAGGGGAAGGGGCAGTCAAGGGCTTTCCCTTCATGCGGACTTATTGGTGCTGTCAGAACAGCGGGGCCACAATCGGCCTGTCACGTATCCTGATGGATCCCAGGACGAGAGAACCAAATGAGGCTGTCCGTCTCTCGGGCGACCTACCCCCATGAGCTTGGCCAGATTCAGAAAGATGATTTGTGTGAATTTCAGTTTGTGTCAGCAGGATTTTTCCTGTGCCGGTTGTCTCTTAGAGCATTAGCAGACCTGCTAGTTTAGAGGACTTTGGAGGGGAGAATGTGTTTTGGGTGTCCTTAGTTTAACTTAGCCATCTTTTGATTAATTATTTCCATTATTTGTCTGCTATATTTGGTCATTACCTTCAGATATAATGATTCTGATGTATTTTTAGAGCATATTCTCTCCAAGACTGTTAGCAGACTGTTCAGAAGTCCCAAAAACCTAGTGAACTTCTAAGGCAGCATCTTAATTTAAAATGGAACCTCATTAGTAACTGATTTGGAACACTATGCATAAGCAGGAGCTCTGTGTGCCATATAAATATTGCTCCACACACAGGAGACACAATACTTTAAAAATAATATATGTATTTTATAATGTATATTTGGTTACACTTTATTTTAAGGTGTCCTTGTTACAGTGTAATTATGCATATTATGTACTTACTATATGGTTAGGATTTAGGTTTGGCTTAGAGTTACTTGCATGTAATTATGCATAATTAATTGTTATTATAATAGTAAGAACATGTAACATGTGTAACAAGGACACCTTAAAATAAAGTGTTACCGTATATTTTTTTTATAATAAATGAACAAGTTTGGGATCAGTTGTCATATTTCACTTGGGAGGAACGAGGAGAAGCTGGAGAATACTTTAACTTCGATTTTAATCAAACAAATAAAGGGATACAAACCCAGGAACTTAGGTATGACGTTTAACAGCAGACAGAGAACTAGGAAAAAGGACACACCTGGGAGCAAATGAACCAAACACAGCTGGATACGAATTCACACAACGAGGGCAGGAACAAGAAAGACCAAATGAGGAAAACAGGAACTAAGACAGGGGTAAAACAAGGAACCACAAGTCCACAACACTAACAGGTATTTTTTTAATGGGGAGCCATGGCGGAGTAGGCAGTTCAGAAGGCCATGGCGGAGTAGGAAGCACGGGGAGCCATGACGGATCAAACAGTTCAGGAAGCCATGGCGGAGCTGCCTCCAAGGCCGCGGCCCCATCCCCCGCCCCGGCCTCTATGGCTGGAGGCTTACTACCCCCCCCCCCAA
>NW_015552641.1:141251-157745 GCF_001515605.1 Sinocyclocheilus anshuiensis
CCCCCCCCCCCAAAAAAAATACTTGGGGACGCTTACGGGCTCCAAGGCCTTCTCAGGGCCAAAACTGGGGATCAGGAGCCCTCCCTGGGCTAAACTGGGAATCAGGAGCCCGTCCTGGGCTTAACTGGAGATCAGGAGCCCGTCCTGGGCTGAACTGGAGATGAGGAGCCCGTCCTGGGCTAAACGAGGAATCAGGAGCCCTCCCTGTGCTTAACTCGGGGATCATGAGCCCTCCCTGGGCTAAAGGGGGAATCAGGAGCCCTCCCTGGGCTTAACTGGGGGTCAGGAGCCCTTCCTGTGCTAAACGAAGAATCAGGAGCCCTCACTGGGCTAAACTCGGGGACAGGAGCCCTCACTGGGCTATACTCGGGGACAGGAGCCCTCACTGGGCTATACTCGGGAACTAGTGCCCTCCGTGGGTTATACTCGGGAACCGGAGCCCTTCGTGGGCCACAGTCGGGAACCGGAGCCCTCAGTGGGCTATACCCGGGAACTGTGAAGCGCTTACAAGGAGCTGGCACTGGAGGGTGCTCTGGAGGAGCAGGCACAGCAAGGCGCTTTCGAGGAGCCGGCACTGGATCCAACTCAGGGGCTGGAACCGACACTGGAGCGAGCTCTGGGGCTGGAGCCGAGACTGGAGCGAGCTTGACATCGGAGCGGCCGGCAGGCTTGAGTGCTGAATGGCCGGCAGGCTTGTGTGAGCCACAGCCGGTGGGCTTGAGTGCTGAAACAGCCGGCGGGCTTGTGTGAGCCGCAGCCGGTGGGCTTGATATCAGAGCGGCTGGCAGGCTTGAGGCCGGCGGGCTGGAGAGAGCTGCGCGGGCTTGACTTCGTATGTCATCATCCAGCCCCAGCCGAAAACAGACACCGAGAGCAGAGTCGAACCAGCTCACCTGGTTGGAGAGCTCTAGGAACTCCTCTACATACTTCTCCTATTCCCGACCACCCTGCCGCAGACACCAAAGTCTGTCTTCAGCCGTAATCATTTTGTTTGGTCCGCCGTTCTGTCACGTTTCACTTGGGAGGAACGAGGAGAAGCTGGAGAATACTTTAACAGCGGACAGAGAACTAGGAATTGGGAACACTTTAAATACACAGACACCAAATAGGACACACCTGGGAGCAAATGAACTAATGAATCAAACACCGCTGGATACGAATTCACACAACGAGGGCAGGAACAGGAAAGACCAAATAAGGAAAACAGGAACTAAGACGGGGTAAAACAAGGAACCACAAGTCCACAACACTGACATCAGTAAGATTTTTTTTTTAAAGAAATTAATACTTTTATTCAGCAAGTTGTCTCCAACTTATTCCAGTGGGTATTTTTAAACAGGAGCTGTGAGAATTATCTGGAACACAGTATTAGAATTTGGCAAAAAGAAGAGGCAGCATATTTAAGTTAGCAGAGTTTCAAAACAGTGTTTGTGTCACAATCGCACCTACGAAGCTTTAAAATGCTGCCTAGAGAGGATGCTCACTTGTTTTTGGAACTGAGCTTGTGATTCCAAACACAAGATGTTATGCAAGATTAATAAAATGGAGATGTTTGTTGACCTTCAAAATATTTAGGAATTATGTAATGTTGGTCATGGTGTGTGCAGTTCCACCCTGTGCTTGTGCCCTCTACTTATGCGGCTGTGGAAAATGTGAGGTATGTGTGTCACAGTTTTAAGGGAGTGTAAAAAGCAGCCACATCTTCTGCATATGTGTGCTTCATCCAAGCTTTGGCTTTGGGGGAAAGCACCTGCTGAACGATTACTGCTTTGTCTCCGCAGCAACTACGAGTTCACCACATTCTGGTTTCATTTATCAGGCCCAGGCAAGATGAAACTATCGTAATCACCGATCTTGGCCATTGTAAATATGAGTGACATTTCTCGACGTGTCCTTTTATGGGAAAAATGTGCTTGCCTGCAGATGTATCTTTTATGCTCAGATGATCAGATTTATCATTAAGTGGTAAGTGATTGCGAGATGGACGGAATTTGCTCCGACCCACACCCTTTGTTTGTTATTTGCACTTCTCTGTGGTCTAGCTGCTGTGGGGTTTATTGTCCAGATGAATGCACTGAAGCCAAGGGAACCTGCAACATGCTTCACAGATTTCAACACTTGCGTTCACCCATAAAAGTAGAACAGCTCATTTAGAGAGGTGACCATAGGGGATGCAGGGTAGAATGCTGATGCTTCCCTGTTGACTCCAGCCCTAGGTCTTGCGGATCTCAGGATCATTTACATTCAGCAGTACACGTGTACTGTATGTCTAGGGTTTACCATTGCTATGGCTATCAGAGGACTCTAATGTTTTAGTGGGGCCTCAAAACAATTCTGACAGATTGAAGCATTCGAACTATTCAGTTTTTGAAAGGAATGACTGATGCCAAATAGGACATTTAGGAATATAGCTATTCAAATAATAATAATAATGTTGCAATTTTTTTTTTTTATGCTTCCTTTGGAAGCTTGAAATTGTTTAACGTTGTTTGAAGTTGTCTGTTAATATTGTGAAAATTTCATATGAAGCATTTTATAGCTGAAATGTGATGATAACCAAGGGAAAGTGAGAAAAGAAAACAGGCTTATGACTTTAATATAAAAAAAAAACTGCCTCAGAGAACCCGGAAAAAGGGTCTCCCATCACTCATCTGGTGGGATTAAGACTGATTTCTCCAAGGGTTTGGTGACAATGGGAAATTTCAAGTCAGAGCGTCATCAGAGAAAGTGAAATTCCTGGTTTACGTATTTCGGTTCAGGCTTTCCGAAGATGTTGTGTTATGAGCTTTCTAGTTGTGTTTGATACCTGTCCGTCAGGGGCTGAACCGAGCTTTAGCGTCACTCTGGATCTAGTGGGATTTAAAAACTGTAATTTTAGCCAGTGTCTGGTAAAGTAGTTCACAGATCATAAGGCAGGTGACCCTTAGACTGGATTTGTATATCTTGAGTTCACATATATTGACTTAACTATTATTATGTGCTTAATAGATATTGAGAAAAAATTGCATGCCATTATGTCATAAAATGTAATTTTATTTCTATGTAAACATTTACATTTAATTCGTTGGCAACTAGAAAAGTATTATTGTGCAATTATAATAATCTCTCTCCCTCCTTCTCCATCGGTCTCCGTCTCTTACACGCTCTCTGTCAGAAATCTCAGATGGTCTCAGATTGATAATGTGCTTTGCATATGTTTGAAGAAAAAATATTGAAAACACATAGTTAGGATGCATGTCAGGAGGACATAATGATTTCCACCACATTTATTTTCCCTCTGGCTTGATTTTTTTTTTTGACGAATTCATAAAGAAATATTTGGCTTATGTCCATTTTATTCACTGGAAAAAAAGGTTTAGTGACCCTGAAGTTTAGTTTAGTGAATAAAAAAATGCAGATGCAACCAGATTTGTATTCTTAATATAAAGTTTTTGGTTGCAAGTTAATGCAAAGAAGGCTGTCCAAGTATTTTGGAACGGCCATGGCTGATTTGAGTGGAAATTTTACATGCCAATTTACATGTTTTTCCTACACGCTTCTCTTCTAAACTGTTTTTGGATATGCATCTGCTAAAATCATCCCACTGCGTGTCTCCTCCATCTGAGGTTAAAATAGGCTATTCGCCCATCTATCTTCATTCCATCTTCAAATACAAGCTTAGTTGAAAGGAAAAATGGAAGTAAATTCAGATATTTCTGAAGAGATCTCTGAGAATCAGAAATCAGGGGTCTGTCACACCTTTGAGTATCTTTAGGTCAGATGGAGACAAACTCTGAAGAGACAAACTCTGGCCATGTCAATGCATATTACATTTTTAGCAACTTAAAA
Source organism: Sinocyclocheilus anshuiensis (assembly GCF_001515605.1). NCBI lineage: Eukaryota > Metazoa > Chordata > Actinopteri > Cypriniformes > Cyprinidae > Sinocyclocheilus > Sinocyclocheilus anshuiensis. Next base: position 145,080 of record NW_015552641.1, read on the forward strand.
GCATATTTCTCCGGTGAGTCCTCCTGTATTCGCTATACTTACAGGGATTTGGGAGTTTTTGAATCAAAGTTTACACACCTCTGTTTGGTATTTCAAGTGAGTGAGTTTGCATGGATATTCCCAGAGGTTGTATGTTATCTGATAAGACTAGAAAACTGAATTAATCACTGCATTCAAATCCCTCTAAGCTTCAGAGATCCAAAAGATATCTGCTAACCCCCTTTTGGGCTATGCACCAGGCCACACGGCTAGGAAACAATTTTCACCGCATTTTTACTGATTGCTTTTTTTCTTTCTTTGTTTCTGTCTTTTTTTAAAGGATTCAAAAGAGACTCCTTTAGGATTAATCAGAGCACTCAAAATACCAAAAATCAAAACATTTCCCATGTGTAATACAATCAAACAGAGGGCACATGTAACTCACACAATGACATATTTTTCAAGAAACTGGGGACAAGAACAATTGTATTTCTTCAATCTTATGTCCCAGGGCTTGATTTTTATGTTGTTTTACTTTTATTTTATAACTTTGTTTCACATTAAAACTGTGCCCTCATCTATTGTATTTGTATGCTGCTTTTTAAAAGCTTTTTATTTATAGATTTTATTGTTTTATTGGGCCCTTGTCCCAGACCAGATATTCAGTCTTGAACTATAACAAATACAAAATTAAATTATTACATGTAAAATCATAAAATCTAAAACAGAGTCAAATAAACATAATCCATTCATAATCCATAATCCATTTAATATTTTTTGCATACAAGTCTTTCTATAATTATTGGTTGTGGCATCATTTCTACTACAACAAACAGTTCATATTATTTTATTTATTATTATTTTATATTTTTAAAAGGTAGTGTACTTATTCATCGAGGAGGCATCAGTGTCATTGCTGAACATGCTTGAAAATATGATGAAACATGATGAGGTAAATATTTCTTGTGAGCAGCATATTTTTTTATTATGCATTCTGTCAAGTCAAGCTGCAATTTTATCAAATTTTGCAAGAAGTGGGAAAATATTATTTAATTTTATTTAGGATACTAAAAATGCTATATATTATTTGGCTTTTTCTGAAATTACAATAGCTTTAGCAAGACAAATTAAAGAATTCTCTATTCTCTTGTAATTCAAGTAAATCTGCTGTTGGGCAAATTAAATAAAAAAATAGTGAGAGTGTAAAAAGTGTGTTTTAATGTTTAATTATTAACTATGTTTAATTATTTAATTATTAACAAATTCACAGGACCGAAAGGGGGCATGATCGAAGAAAGCAGAGCAAAAACAAAAAAAGCTAAGTTTAGAACATTTAATACAATTTAACGATTTGATAAATGTATTGACCAGAATGTGCACCAGGACAGATCTGCTCTTTCAATAAGAATAAAATTAATCAACTTGGCAATGATGAGGTGATATCTTATATGTGGTTCCCAGGTTTCTGCATTTCTTCTTAAGCTTTTTTGGGATCTTAAAGTAGTGGAGTGGCATTTTCACAGAGACATAGTGAAACCGCTCGATTAGAGCTGTCAGCCCCTGTGTTGAGTGGTGAGGTAATGCTACAGAGACATGAAAAAAAATGAAACTGTTCTATCATGATCAAAACCCGCTGTGATGCACATCTGGGTGATGAGAGGTAGGCGTTTTCAATGGTTGGTACCATATTTTATATCCACTAGTGAGATTGTCAACAAATGGATAGACATTATGCAGACAATCATTTTTTCTATTTTCATATCAAATACAGATGTTTGGATGCAAGCAGCAGGTTTTTGCTCTTTCACTTTTGCTTAATATCCAACAATATGCGTTACTTTTTTTTTTCTGCAGAACACAAAAAGGGGTCAAAACAACATTAGACCCCCTTAACTTTCATTATATTGCCAAAAAAAAATCCAATTAAATCTTCATTTATGAAAGAAAGTCATCCAGGTTCGGAACAACAGTATTTTCATTTTTGAATAAACTGTGCTAAATAAACTGGATAGATTTGGATACAACTGTGTTTTGGATTAAGCAGTGGTTCATTTTTGACTTGAAGGCCCTCACTGTCCACACAATATTAAATAAATATTTCTGGTATTTCTGCTGTAATCATAACATTTCTGACTGTTTTCAAACTTTTATTATTATTATTAACAGAAACTGGGAGTGATGATGCATTAAATTAACTAACCATAATTCATTAAAACGTTATGATTCCAGAGGTTTAACTATGTGTTCTTCAATAAAAACAATAGTTATTGAAGGGGGAAAGAATTATTCATTATTCAATATTTCAGTATACAGTAGATCTTGATTTTATGTTTTTTAAGCATTTTAATTAAGCTTAGAGTTTGATTTTAATTTAAATCATTAATTTAAAATACTTTCCCTGAAAGTTTGTTAAGGCTTCCTAGTGGGGCCCGGCCTCCTGTTTGAGAAGCACTACTTTAAAGACCATAATTTTCTCATAATAGGCAGCTAAAGCTATTCTGATCATAATTCTACTGAAAAACAAACTAGTGATGATTGTCACTGAGAGAATAGACAATTGCTCCATCACATTTTCCTGTCTTAGACAAAAGAATTAAACTGAGCTGATTTCATTTGTTGTTGCTCTAGACATGTTGTTCCAGAATATGTCATTCAAAGATCCAAACATAATGAAGACTATACGAAACTTTCCATAAACATCCGACCGTGCTTATGTTAACTGACTAAGCTGTAGAATTATTAAATGTAATCAGTTCAACTTTCTGTATATTGGTAGCCATGACATCATATGTTGATGTCACACATGCATATGGTAGTCTTTACCTGGCCTTTCTCCTTCCCCTCTGATGCAAGAGTGCATAGCGCTTACACTCACACCATTTGGCATGTGTTTATTGGCAGAGCTGGGTTATGTTCAAGGTGTCTGTTTGACTTGGATGAATTGTAATCTTTTAAACAAACAAACTGCAAACCAGAGCCAAGGGTCAACACCCACTGATACGAATGTTACCTTGCTTCCCACACAAATACATTGCGCAGTGCCTCAACTTGGTGTGTTTCTACAAGAAACTTCCAGGTTTTTTGCTATATTGGTGACAATTGAGGCACAAAATGTCTGCCAATGCATTTTTTTTTTTTTTGGAGTTAGTATTGTAAATGTTTATTGACTATTCGGTTTCCTTTCCTGCTGCATATCTTTGGCCTACATCGGATGCTGCCACTTGGTTGGGACGGTCATGGCTCATCGAACGCTGCTGACCCATGATGCTACCATCCACCCCTGGACACATCCGTTCTTCCCCCCACCCAAATTTCCCACTGAGCCATCCTTCATGGATCATTGATAGGTGGCCCTTTTCCACTCTTAGTCCCAGGGTTCGTTCTTTGAATCCAGTGAGCAGTGGACACTTAAAAGCCTTTTTGATGGGGGTGTGACGGAGGACATGCTGAGTGGCTCCAGGCTCTCCGTTCTGCCCTGACCCTGGCCTTTCCCTCAAACGCCCCCACCGCCACCAGATCCCGCTCTCTGTCCTCTCTAACACTTCCTATGTTCCCAGGTCTGTGCCAAGTGCTGCTCTGCTTTGGATTTGTTAGAAGCTGTTAGTTCATATGACCTGATAAGGGAGTGGCTGATGGAGAACAAACATCTGTATCCAAATGCATCCGTCATAGCCCACATGTGTTTGACTTTGGAAATTAAATTCTTCTCTGGAGTGCCTTGAATTGAGTTTTAGGCAGACTGACTGGTGCATTAAACACTTTGAATTAAAGAAATCCCCAGTAATGCGTACAATAGTATGTGCCCTTTTATTTTGATATGCTTTATATAATGTTCTTGTTTCCCGTCCTTTGTGTCCTTTTGCCATTTGTTTTATTCTTTCCAGGTGTGTTTTGTTAATGTATCTAATTATTGTCACTTATTATGTCCTTTAGTCTTTAACTCCCCGTTTTGTTTTTCTGAGATTTTCCTGTACAGATAAACTAGTGAAAATGAACCAATTTTGCATTTTCATACACTACCATTAAACATTTTTGGGATAGTAAGATTTATTTATTTGTTTGTTTATTTATTTCGAGAGAAATGCTTTCATTCAGCTAGGGTGCAATAAATTGATTAAGATTAAAGGACCGTGAAGAAATTTACAGTGTTATAAAAGATTTATATATATATCACAGTTTCCATAAATTTATTAAGCAGCACAACTGTTTCCAACATTGTGTTTCTTAAGCACCAAATCAGCATATCAGAATGATTTCTGAAGGATCATGTGACACTGAAGACTGTAGTAATGGCTGCTGAAAATACAGATTTGACATCACAGGAAAAAATACATTTTCAAATATATTAAAATGGAAAACAGTTATTTTAAACTGTAAAAATATTTCACAATTTTACTGTTTTTACTGTATTTTATGCAACGTTGATTAGCATAAGAGACTTTAAAAAACATGTACAAATCTTACGGACCCCAAACTTATGAACAGCTGTATATATAATCTTACATATTTCATCTTTATATAATTTAAACCCCATTTACACTTAATTTCATTCATTCATATTTATTTTCAGATTGAATTCCCAGGGTTTCAGTGTGGCCTCAGACTTTTGGGACGCACTGTATGTTGGGGAATTTTTGTTTCTTGTTTCATGCATTTGGCTCCTGACAAACTTCTGTTCCTTTCGTCTAACATTACGCTCAGTAAATATACTATACCCACCCTAGGAAAAACTTGGACATTGACGACATTAGTTGGGCCATTATACAAGTCTAGAAGGAAACTTGAGATTCAAACAATTGTGAGAATTTGACCTTTACTTTTTTTGATTGAGCCAAAACTTACAACATAATCCCAGCTAACAGAGCAATCATCACTGAAAAATATATCACTGAGGTATTTTGGTTTTTGGCAATAACAGAAACCATCTACTCTAACATAATATGTAAATCAGCTGATCAGATGTTTTATTGACTTACATTTGGAAGAAGAACAGTGCCTTCATTAATGACTGTCTATAGACTCATGCTTTGTCAGCATGAACTTATTTAGGTACTATGCAACCTCAAGAACTACTTTTTGAATTTAATTTGATAGTACACAGCTTCAGTTCAGTGAGATTTACTTAATCACCATCATGTGCTGGAAGTCCACAGTGTACCACTAAAAAAGGTCAGCCTGTGTTGCTTTGAGACACTGGAAGGTAAAGACGTCATCTTAGGTTGAGCTATGACTTCAACAATGAATGTCTTCAATACATTATAGTCAAAGTCAAGTGGCTAACAGGGTTAAATGACAGTTTTAGAGCCCCCTCATTTTCCTAACCTGCTATTGTCCTAAATAACTGCACCCACCTGGTCCTTGGATCAAATTCAGTTATGTCTATTATGCTTTGAAAAACTTTGACTTCAGTCATATATTTGTATATATAAAAAAGTAATTTTATTTAAAATATAAACAATTTTATTTTATATATGAATATATTTTTATTCATAGATTTTTTGTGAAAATAAAAATAATAATTGTCCCATAGCCAATGTTCCAATATCTTCTGTATTTATAATACATTATTTACTAAAAAACAGATCAAAATAGACCCAAGGACAAAAGTAGGGTTAAGAAGTGCATACCCAGCTATTGCCTGGTCTGACCGACAAGATCTCTGGAGGAGTTAAGCGTCTGAGCAGCGCTGTGGCGTCTGAGATACTGTGGAGCAGGCACAAAAGTGTTAAACACGCACTGAGGAGTGAGTCCCAGCTGACCTCTCTCACACACTCCTGCTTTCCCTGTGGCTGTGGAGGTCCGTGCCAGGTCCCTGCCGAGTAACGACCGCAAACAGCGGCCGTAACTCAGGTCAGATGCTTTGTCAGCATCAATTTATTTAGGAACTACTCAAGTGACACGTTCAAGCACTTGTTCTTGAATTACTTGGAAATGCTTCTGCCTGCCAGCTACTTTTGATGTCATGTCAAGTGGCCATGAATTTGGGACGATTATATTGGAATTGAATTAAAATGTTCTCAATAGTTGTTGGATAGTAGAACAAGAAATGAAAATCATTTAGTTTAGAATGTTTCCCCAGTGTTTCATCTTTTAGTCACAATATAAGCGTATATAAACACTTCGAACATGTAATAAAAAGTAAATTAGTTTGTTTTACAGCATAATGACTTCCATGTAGTTTGTGTACTGAGCAGCCTGGACCCAGTTAGACTAATACAGAGAATTTCATCATGAGGAAGCACTTAAGTGTGCAACAGACAAGATTAGAAAGACTAAAACAAGTCCGCCAATACACATTTCCTTGTCAATCTATGGCTCAGACTCTGCAAGCTTAAACAAGCAAACAGATGAATGGAAGCCTGTGGGTTGAGTTCACTATACCGGATAAAAAGAGCTGTTTCTGTTGTGACTGTACTGTTCCTGTCTGACGAGGGGATTCTTTCCTTTTCTCACCTTTTGTAAAGGTGTCTTAGACATTCCAAAGTGCTACAAAGCCTCTACTTCCTAATTGTGGAATATTGTTTACAGAGGGCTCATTGAGGGACGGATTTAGCGTGCAGGCACGGCCCGAGAGGAGAAAGGATCTGTCAAAGCAGTCTGACAAGAATGATAACAAACACACTTCTTTTCACATATATACGTTGCTTAACTTTATTCATGTACTCTTTTTCGTTATGGAATTCACTATAATTACATATAGTACAATAATGGCTATTATTTTCTACAAAAAGAATGCATAAATAATTTAAATGATGAAATTGAAAAAAAATAAATACGCAATTCATTCTTTGTAACAGTCTTTTGGTCGGACAAAAGATACCACTCAATGTGGCCGCACAGGTACAGTATGTACAAGTTTCTATTCATGGCAAGTCAGCTTACATTATAAAAATCCCTTCCAGTTGCTATTTCAAATACACAATTGAAAAATAAGCAAATATTATCAGCACTGTTTTGAGAGAAAAAAAAAAAAGGCAGGGAAGTCACGAGCAGAAAATGTTGAACAATTGGCATTCTCTTATCTCTTTATCCTGTGTAAAATCAACATCCAGACCACAATTTCAAAGTTTGGTTCACTTATTTGTCTCTCCTTTTCCAGTCACAAGACAAGAAGGATGACATCTTTGCTGAAGACTTCAGTAATGGATGTAGGTAACCTGCTAGCGACTGCAGATAGCTGAATATCTCCAAATGGTTTCCATTGAAGGAGGGTGCAAAAAGGTTCTTTGCCCGCGAGGAATTGCTGCAGATTCTTGCACACATGTGGGCCTCTTTTTCGGGTGTTCTAACAAACAGGAACTGACCATGTCTAGAGGAAATGGCTTTTTATGACTCAAATCCTAAACACAGGAATGGAACTATTTGGTAATTAGGACAAGTCACAGGAATATCGTTTGCGGTTCTTGACCTCCGGGGACTTGGACCGTGGAGGGCTGACACAACTTTTCGAACTCTCTGTAGCTGCCACTTCCGTTCAGTTTGTTGTGGAAATGTGAAGTTGCAGAAACTCACATGGTGACTGGCTCGGCTCCCCAGCCCGTCAAGAGGACTCGTGGGCTGGTAAAATTGACCAAGGTTAAGAATTCTGGGCCTCAGCAATCTGTCAAGCAGTGGCGTGTCTTTTGGGCCCGACACGGCTGGACGGTCAAATCACACTTTACTCCCAGTCCCAAAAGAGGAGGACAAATCTGGTACGCAAACATTCACATGAGCGCTTGGTGGATTGGTTGAGCGCTCCGTGTGTTTCCCCGTAGTTAGCTTACCCTTTCAATGAACTTCAAACTTGAATTGAACTGCTTGGGCAAGAATATATGGAGTTTTTCCTCCTTCCTCAAAATATCATGAACTATCACATTCCCTGAACTAATCTCACATAACAGCATACGTCTTTTACTCAAGTGTCCATTAGTCCGTTGGCATTCTGTGATCAAACTGGGACTATTTCGGCTCAAGAGCACATACAAACAGTGAGACATCTGAAAAACATTGGAAACTTGTTGTTGTGGTTTGCACGCCAACAAGTTTGTTAAAAGCTAATGTGTTCATTCCTTCCCTTGTAGTTGAGGATTGCAGTTTCTGAAATATGTGTGCATATGTATATAGGTGTATTTGTATGTGTGCAGGAGAGAGTTTCTCTATCAGTTCATGTTTTCCCCTCAGTACGAATTGCTGTTGACTGATGGCATTTTACTACGGTGCTTCTTATTGCGTCGGGGCTTCTTGGAGGACAACTCCTTGACGTCCGATTGGTTGTGATGGCGAGTGTAGCGTTTGCACTTGCAAGACGTAACTACTCGGATTTTGTATGTCCGGTTTGGTCCGTTAGGACACTGGAGCTGTATCCGCTGGGTGCGGGAGTGAGCGGGAATGCAGCGATAATCGGATGAGCTGGTTCTCCACCATTTTCCCCTTAGAATTGAGTTTGGCATAAGGTGAGCTGGAAGGCATTGACCAGAACACACCAGTTCCTTCACAGGTTTGACACTGCGACAAGATCCATCTGTAACGTAGCGGGTAGAACGCAGCTCCCGGCAGCTTAGTTCAGAGGCTTCTAGGAAAGAGAGGACAACCAAAACAGAGTTAAATGTTTACAAAATGGTTTAGGGAAACATCTTAAATAAAACACAGCTACCAGAACTGGTATTTATTATAGCCTGTTTGACATACTGGATTTTGGACTATTCACAGCTACAATAAGCAAAACAAATTTTATTTTTCATGTTTTGTTATTTACACAGGCATTGAGTAAATTTCCTAAAGTTGACTTTATGTTTTGTCGAGTTTCCCAGAAAAAATTGTTGTGTGTCCAGCTAGCAAGGAAATGCATGATAAAATCTTTTAATATCAGTACAATATGTTTTTGTTTTTTTTATCTGGTTTGGATTTGGCTAACAAGTTGTAGTAGATGTGCTCTTGATTGAGGGTGGAATTGATGAGAATTCCAATTAATTAGAAACCCACAGACACTAAACAACATACCAGATTGTTCTGTACAGAAAGGACTGATTGCTTGTGAACAGGATCAAAAGACTTCGGACTCTCTGGGTTAGAGCTAACTTTTTTCCAATAAGATTTGAATTTAATGTACTCCTCAGAAAACACATTGACAATTATTTTTTTCGCTTTTAATGTGTCAGTTAAAGAGATGAAACTGAGATTGGAAAGATCTGTTTCATTCTGCAGCTCCCCTCGTGGAGAAGAACAAAGGATTTATGTGTGTGATGAGTTCAGGTTCTGCCTCCCCTGATTCTCAGAAAACCTGATCTGATGTTTTATGAGGAGCGGGACGAGAGCCAGGAGAAGATGAACATATCTCAACATGACCCCACACTGACCACCAGAGAAACTACACCACACGTCACCCCTTCAAGAGCAGCACATGAGAGTGTGATATCTTTCTCCACCCCTTAACGAGCGACTATAACGTACATGCTTGGCTGGATAACTGTTTCCTTATGCTGAAACACAACATGATTTAGGGGTGTTCACTAACATAATTAGATATCCGAAATTATCTTGCATCTTTGGTTGACTTTACGAATTGCTCAATCCTTAATTATTTTTATTATTTATTGTTATTGCCATAATTTCATTACTCTGTTCATGGAGGTTCGCTTGTTATTATTTTTGGAAGTAATCTGTGTATTTATTTAGCAATAAAATTAGACAATTTCTCAAACCTCCCCAGCCTTTTTTTTTTTTTTTCAAAGCAGTCTTGATTTGTGCTCTGGAAACAAGCTCTAAGAGACTTTTTTCTTAATTCTGACATTAACATACACAATCACACACACACACACAGTGTATATTGTTAGAACTAGTGTAGGTTTGAATTCACAGTAGTTTTACTTTTCACAGATGGGAGTCATTCTCTATCGTGGCAATACCCTGAAGAAATGACCCCTTAGAATAACTTCTCACATTTTCAACTATGCTGAAACCATACTGTTGCAATTAGATGGTTATGGAAAGGCAAACCTTGTCTAATTATGTAAAAATGGGGATACAGTAACAAAAAAGGGTTATCGAAATTAGTGCATCACTTGTGCTGGTGAAAAGGTGGAACGGCATGCATTCTTTCTGAACTACTATAAAGCTTTTATTTTGAAGCGGCCACATCTGTTTAGAGCCAATATAGGTATATCCAGTTTCGTAGAAGTAAATGATGATTGTATGTGTAGCCTACATAAACACCTTGCACTATAAAATACAGGGCAAATTTTTAAAGTCATTGGTTGGAGAAATTATGTTATTAACAAATTATTGGAGCAAATATCATTACAGATAGTTGCTGTTTAGTTACCCATGAAATTTTCAGCTGACAATCCATTTTAGATAACAGATCTATATAGCGGAAATTGTCTAATTATATTTGACACTAATTCCTTTTCATACCTCCTAATTTTTACACACATTTAAAACACACAGTACCCAAATTGTTAACTTGCAAACATGCAAAAACTTACTAAAAGACGCATAGGCCTATTCCTTAAAAGTGTTGAAATATATTTTATATATTTTTAGTATTCTACTTCATTTTACTCTTTTAAAAAAAGCTGTACTTGTTTACATAAAAAATCGAATCACTAATGTAAGATTTACTTAAGAGGTTGCTTAAAAAAGAGCTGAAATAAAATTCAAAATAATTATTTTGGTACATATTCATTCAATGTGTTGATGTTGATTGATACGGGCCAATTTTTAAGGGAAAATAGCCCACAAATAATCTTAAAAGAAAAGAAAAGAAAAAAAACAATTTGCTATTATATTTTGACTACATGTTTGTGTTAGTATTGATCTGCTTTGATCGAGCTCAATGCTATTAATTAAAGATCCTTTTTCTTTTTACTTACCATAAGTACGGGAGTTGGTTGATGACCTCCTTCCTCCGTTCTTAGCTCGGTTCATTGTGTTGTTGTCAGAAAGTTGTATCTGCTCCTCGGGTCTATTCCTGTCCTCCGTGTATTCAGGTAGACCTATCGTTTCTGTCGCATCATTTTTTAAAGCTCTCCATCCGTGCGCAGCTGTGAAACATCCCTGTAGCAACAACAGCAGCAACAGCCGCGTACTGACAGACACCTGCATACTGAAATAGAGAACGAGACGTTCAGCGGGCAAACTCTGACCGGGTTTCTTCTCCTCGCGAGAGGCTTGCCTTTTTAAAGTACCACAGGTTTCGCAAAAAAACTTGATAATTTAGCGCAAGTGGGAGGGATTTAGGCAGAGCCGCTCATTCAGAAACTGATAGGGAGGAAGGGGCACGCGCAGAAGTGTAAGGTCAACTTGGAGAGAGAAAAGTCATCTATTTTTCACCAGAAATGAGACAGCATGTCTTTACTGCTGTTTCATACTGTGTCGTTTTCTATTGTCTTTACTTATAGATCAAACCTAAAATAGCCAGTCAGAAGTTTGGACACTTATCATTATTTTCAATAATTTTGTATAGCCTAGCCTACTGTTTTATTTTTTATTTGTATTATTATTTATTTATTTTATTTTATTTTATTTTTTTTTTTTTTTTAGAAACAGTGTGCAAACACAATGACTTGACTTGAATTTAAATGAACGTTTTTAAAAAAAGGAACGCGCGCGAAGAACGTAACTTGTGTTTGTTTGTTTGTTTGTTTGTTTGTTTGTTTGTTTGTTTGTTTGTTTGTTTGTTTTGGTAGCGTATTTGGCGACCGGTGAAATGTACATGCTGTGACTAACTTGTAATAAGTTTAATCAGTGCTGAAACGTTTGAAAATATTTTATTTACTTGTTTGAAACCTTTTGTTTTGGCTTCCTTTGACTCTGTTTACGTGCAAATATATTAGGGGCACATTTGCAGTCTGGCAGTATAAATTGAATAAGCAGCGTGACGCTTTATGGCACATAACTGTCTCACATTAAATGCATCGCTTTGTACGAACACTGCCCTCTTGAGGGAGCCCAAACAAACAAACACCTTGAAAGGATATTATTTCTTATTTCTGGCATATACTGCATGTTCTGATTCACCCTGTCGATTAAGCTAAGCAAGGGATAGTTTGATGTCAGTTTGCATGACACTGGTTAAGCAACAACTTTTAATGCTACTCTGATACATTGTGTCCGCCAAGTCGTTCAAACTTTGGCAAAGAGAAAAAAGCAGGATAGATGGAATACTTCTGAGATCTTTTGTGACTCTTCTTTTCATCCTGTCATCATGAAGATCACAATGTCCACCACAGGCCTAGTCTGATTGTAGCCTATGTCCTTTCCCTATCATTCACTAGCTGTTTTTATATCTCTTTGGGTTTGTGCACAGAAAACACACTCCAGGCATGCTTTATCAAGATAGCAGCTTGAGCATAAATAACATATTGATGTGTTCCAGATTTACAAGAGCTGCCAGCAAAATATATTTTTATAAAGAACAAAAAAGGTAACACAATGTCAAAGCCACATAAACAAAGCATTTAACTCATATGGACTGACAGGGCTGAACTCACTGCATATGAAATGCAAACATACTAACTTGCAGCTGAGCATTAAAAGTTTTCAGATAAGATGGAACTGGGTCAAAATTAAGCTGAAATGTTACTCTTGCAAAATCAAAAAGTGTTCTCAGCCCTGCTAATAATTTTTTGCCCCCTGATTCATGGTATACATTATATATATATATATATATATATATATATATATATATATACACAAACACACACACAC
>NW_015552641.1:157879-164495 GCF_001515605.1 Sinocyclocheilus anshuiensis
CACACACCTATTGCAATAGCTTCCATCTATAAATTCTTAATGGTGGTTCAAAGTGTCCAAATACTTTTTGGTGCACATTTATTTACAATTCCTTACATGTGTAATAATAAAGTGGGACAATTATCTTGTACCAGTTTAATTTTTCACACAGAACCAGAGTCTGCAAACAGATTATGGGATACTCTGACAGATGTAGTCATAGTAACATTTCACAAAGCCTGCCAAGAGGACACATCGATGTAATATGTCGTAAACTGAGCCATTTAGCACCAAAACATCAGTGATTTCTTCATTCAAATGCATGTTACATTATTTTAAGCCGTCCTGGGGACTGATGTCTCATTTAGAAATACAGTTCTTGTAAATATTATTATAAATGAAGCATCTGTGCAATGTTACAGAAGAAAAAAAATGTATGGATCATTTTTATCTATGATTTATAAAGTACAGCTCCCCTGCAGCTCATGAACATATAATGTTACAGTAATACTTCACTTCTCAATCTGCCAAGTCATTTGCATTTGTCATGATTAGCTGTTGAAAACAACAGTCTGAAAATTGAATGGAAATAGAAGCACATTAGATGTTTAAATAAGCCATGACTAGCTGAATCATACTAAGAGCACTTCCAAGTCTAAATCATATTTTTAAAGAGTTCATTTGAGTTTAAGAGCAGTAGAAACCTCAGCTGTGGTTTCAGCAAACCTTTCTGACCACTGGGTCCATGTGTTAACGGCTCTGTAACCATTTGATGTAGAGTGCTGCCACAAGTGCATTTGTAAACACTGATCACCTAGCACATTATTCAGTCCATTTATGCATTGATGGTTGCTACAACTTAAGAACACAGGCTGGCAGTTGCAGCTAGCATGCTGAGAAAAAAAAGAACCTATAGCTAAGCTATTAAACTCATTCTGATGGGGTTATTTGTGGGAGAGAGACTATAACTTCAGTAGTTATGAGAGAATCGTATTGAGAAATATTGTGCGTCATTGTTCTCTGATTCACTTTGTTACAATCCAGATTGCTAGTTTTCCGTAATTAAAATCTGGAAAATCAAATCTGGTCCAGGATTACTGGAAGTGAGATTTTGCAAAACAACATCACATCTTGAAATTCTCTGATGATTTGGCATTGCAGTTTACACTGTGTAATTATAGATACCATGTTTGTTTAATCTTAAAGCAATAGTTCACTCAAAAGTGCTGAAAAAAATTGCTGAAAATGTACTCACCCTTAGGCCATGCAAGATGTGCATGACTTTGAGTAGACTGAGTCCATCATTAAGGCATTTTAATTTTAAACCAAATAAATACAAGTCCTCTATAGGACTTCTATAGGAATATCACTTCCTCCGTGTCCATCCCGTTTTTCTCTCACATCAAAATTCACAACATATTTGTTTAGAACTGGTATGAACTGTTTTCACTTGTAAATGTGCTTGATGGGTGCATATTTCTCTCCTGATTCAGATTAGACCTTTTCACTGGAGAAAGCAATATACTGGAAGTTAAAACATCTTGATGGATTTTTCTTATACAAATGCAAATTTATTTCTGTTCACAAGACATTCATTGATAGATTGCAGGTGTGTAGATTACTTGTGGATTATTGTGATGTTTTTATCAGCTGTTTGGACACTCGTTCTGACGGCACCCATTCACTGCAGAGGATCCATTGGTGAACAAGTGATGTAATGCTACATTTCTCCAAATTTGTTCTGATGAATAAACAAACGCATATACATCTTGGATGCCCTGATGGTGAGAAAATTTTCAGCAAAATTTCATTTTTAGGTAAACTATTGTTTTAAAGGCACAATATGTAAAAAAATTTTATTAAAATATCCAAAAACCACTAAAACAGTGTTATATATTTTGCTGACTTGTGTACTTACATTATCCCAAATGTTTCGAAGAATGTTTAAATCCAGAGAAATAAGCAATTTTAACTAGTGACATGGAGCGTGTCCATAGTGTCATTGTGTCGCCTGCCAATGACGTCATAACCCCTCGATTTCCGGTTTTGTTTTGTAGAAAATATGGAAACACCAAAGACGCTTCAATATGTTGTGCGTTTTAATAGACCGGTGGCAAGCGTACAGAGTAGCATTATAACAGAACGTTCAAATGTATCTAGTATGATAAAACAGCACTGCTTTTTTTTCCCCACATAGGCACGACCGGAAGGAGCGGAAGCGTCGACTGTGGCATAATAAAAGCTCCGCTGCTTTCGAGCCATGTTTTGCGCTCATTCAGCGGCCTCGTTTCGCTTCGACGCCCTGCTTCATTCTACTACATTAATAAATCATTAGCTCATCCATGAACATGATTTCTGCCTGAGTCCCGTCGGATTGCATCGGCTGTGGGGATGAAGACGACAACTCCCATGATTCCACACTCAGTCACGGCATCATCAAACTACGCCTTTGTCTCTTTGTTTATTTTGAATACGCGCCCTCTAGCGGCAAAAATGACATATTGTGCCTTTAATGTAAAGTTGACTGTGATATTATTACTGTTTTTTTAAAAATGACAATCATGCTGTACTCAGGATTTACTAACGCCATTCAGAAGATATATTTTCTCACTGAGATTGATTAAATGTAACCACATTGTACTTGTAATGGAAATAGAGAGTGTAAAAATTCGCTTCATTTCACAAGGTTACAATTTTTGTATGTTGTAATCTTTGACAGAAACCCCAAAATATGTGTATCAGTAATTCATGTGATATTTGCAACTGCTTGCAAGAGCCGAAAGCCATTTTCATAGTACATGAATCACTCATTATTCACTGGGTGTTAATTTTCAGAGTGAAAGTGTCTCTGAATGTATGTGGAAACTGAAAGCAGATTTTTAATTGCAGAAACACACAATAATGATGTGCTTTTCCGGTGGAGCATCATCTTTTCCCAGAATGGTCGAGAAAGGTGCGTTAATTAGCCATGAACGTATAAAAAGGCTCAGCTGCTGAGCATGCAGGAATTTATTTGGGTTGTAAGAGAGGGAGGGGAAAAAAGGAAGTTATTTCAAGAGCATGGTTCAAAAAGCTCCGTAGGTTTGCTTTTTTATAGGATCAATAAAACCGGATAACAAGCATGTGAAAATAATCTTGCTCTCTGGTATCTAATCCAATAAAGACTAATTATAAGCAGGACTAATAAACAGGGTCATGCCACTGGCTGTCATGTGAAGGTAGCTGATGATGGAGTAGCAGGAAAGATATTCCAACTGGCCACCCACACTGAAGAAACTGTGCTGAGAAAATAAACTTGCTTTGGGAAGGGACAGGTTTCAGACACCTCACAGTGTGAACTTTCCTTCCGTCTGTTTTTGTCAATGCTGTCGATTTGTCATGGACTGCCAAAGACAACAGACCTGTACGTAAATCCTACTTTGTGCTGATATATTGTTACAACCTTCTTCGGTTTGGTTTCCTGTAAGTCAGAGGTCACTCTAAAAGGTCATTTTTGTTGTCAGCCAACCAAATTTATTTATGCACAAATTGTGTAGTCAAAAGTGTTATTTTGAGGAAAATTCATAGTTAGACAAAACACATGCCATAAATCCATTTTAGTGTTACTCTGTGTTTAATGTTATTTCCAAAACATTTTATGAAAATTTCTGGTTGATTTTGCTACTTTGGATTTCTGGCGCCTGACTTCAGTGTCTTCCAAAACTAGCAAATGGATTGATACTTGACCTTGCATATAAGGGTCAACTGAAGCCTGTCCTTCGTTAACTCGTGTTTGTCTTTTGGATCTTTGCTCTGGCTGTATTTGTGCATCAATAACACAGCTGAAGATCCTTTTTCATGTGGTTTTTGTGTCTGTGGCTAAATAGAGATCATTACGGTTGATCCCCCACAATAATGAAGTTGTGCTTTAGATGTGTCTTATTTGTTGTTCTACACAACTAGCAACAAGTACCATGTGCATATTTCACAACTAAAATCCAACAATGCCTTGGGAGCAATAACAGTGCATCCAGCTTTAACTTTCTTCTCATTTGCTTCCAAATCAAACACTCCCACCTCACCAGCGTATTGCTTGGACCCTTAGGAGCTGTGCAGCCATATTCGGCTGTTCTTTACATGACAGTTCTTTAA
Source organism: Sinocyclocheilus anshuiensis (assembly GCF_001515605.1). NCBI lineage: Eukaryota > Metazoa > Chordata > Actinopteri > Cypriniformes > Cyprinidae > Sinocyclocheilus > Sinocyclocheilus anshuiensis. Next base: position 161,990 of record NW_015552641.1, read on the forward strand.
TAAATATCAGACGCACTTGGCAAGGCCACGCAGGAACGACACAACAGCAGAGTGCAGGAAGATGAAACGAGCAACACCACTGCGGGCACAAGTGCTTGGAAGAGGATCTGAAGCGCATCCATTCCAAGAATGTTCTCTCCCATATTTCCCAATAATTAGTGTTGCTCCACAGATGTTCCTTTTTTTCTTACATTTTCATTATGGGAGCACGCAGCGAAATGGGACAAAAAAGTTAAAAAGGGGAAACATCATATGCTTTTCATTTAAGCCAGTCATTAATGAAGACAACAAAGAAAAGGGGGATATCATCCACAAGAATTATATTAATAGTGATTTTCATAATGCCATTAATAATGAGATTTTTTAAAAGATCAAATTAAAAGATTATTAAAAGATTTTACTAAAATTGACTGCCAAAACTGCCAAATTATCTATCCAGAATTTGGTCAAGCCCAACCAAGAAACATTCTTAAATGGCTTCATGATTACAAAATCTGTCAGGAAATGTTTGAAAAAACTCAATTATAACAACGTATTTACACAGACATATTATGCATGACCTTCACGAATTTGTTCATCCAACAATTCTAATTCGGTTATCTTTTATTCCTCCTCACATCATCTAAATTCATTTGTTTCAAGAATGAACGTTTGTGTAGGCCTATATTAAAAGAATATAAATGCATTACATAAAGTTTAAAAAAATTATTTATAATAATTAAATTAAAATAATAAAATAATATAATTTAAATTTGATTTAATATACAATTTATTTAAATATTAAATGTTTATGTAAAATTGAATATATATGTAACATTTAAATAAATGACAATTATAAAAATATCTATTTATTTTATTATTTCATTTTAGTATGTTTAAATATTACATTTTCTCATATATATATATATATATATATATATATATATATATATTATTTGTTTAAATAATGCATTTTATTCAAATTAAAATATTACATTTATTTTTATTTTAATTTTAGATATTTTTATTGATTAAATTGTAAACTATAGACAGTGTATATATAAGCAGAGGGAGTGAACATCCCAGCCTGCTCTCTGCCTTAGCCACTGCGTTTCTCCTTCGGGTCTGATTCTGTGGTCCTGCATGGTTTGTGAGTGCGACAGGGAGGAGCCCCTGGACAGCACTCTCAATGGACCCCACAGCTGGGCTCGGGTAATTGCAGTGTGCACAGGGTCATGGAAAGAGAGTGGCCCTAGTGTCTGACCAATTGATTTGAGTGTTTTCAATGATCCTTGTGGATACATGAAGTCTGAGCTGGTCATCCCCAGCGCCAGGTGTGCCGAACAAATGCTAAAGGACCTTAAAGACCATTTGCATTTGAAATTGTCCTTTGTGATTCTATGACAGAGTGTTGGATATGAGTATGTATATGTGTCAAAAGAAAGTATTATGTCAGTGTGTGGGTCATGGTACAAGGAACACAGGACTCAAGAGGGAGACAGATTTATGGATGCATTTGTCTCCATCTGTTGGAGACAGACTATAAACTCTTACCATAAAGCATCTTTAAGATATGTTTCTAATTTATGAATAAACATAGTGCATAAATAATGTACATACAGTACTTCCATAAATACATAAATACTCACACATGCTGACCCAAAACCTTAACCCTGTACTCATATTTTATAATGATCTCTTCAAATATATAACATACAGTAAAACATGATGCCATGCACATTAAATCTAGTTGCGGATGTGGTGAAGTCATTCATTTGCTCAGTCTTTGTGGATTTGCTGAGGCAAGTCAAATGTTGCAGTAATGTCTGTACACAGCTGAACGTTACCCTACTTATCTGTTACCTAACAGGAGTAATTAGGGGCTGTTGTGAGCACTTTTTCAAGTGCCCCATTCTGTTGTAATCAAAGACCACAGAGGCCCACAGACATGGACTGCTTGCAACACACATGGAGAACTAATAGGGTATTGTCATGCAAACTACCCTTGTACATGAGAAATGAGTTCCTCTCATGCTCTAGGAAGAAATGCAAAAAGTAATTTATTATTGCATTGAGCAATATGAGTAATATGAGACAATGAAATGCAATAATAGTTGTTTTTTCTGGCTTTGGAGTTTGGAGAGACAATACAAGAAAAAAGAAGAGAGGAAAAAAAATGTTAGCAAGGTTGAGAATACTTTTTGATATTACAAGCATATATATATATATATATATATATATATATATTGCAAAAAGTAATTTATTATTGCATTGAGCAATATGAGTAATATGAGACAATGAAATGCAATATGCAATAATAGTTCTGGCTTTGGAGTTTGGAGAGACAATACAAGAAAAAAGAAGAGAGGAAAAAAAATATTAAATGTTTATGTAAAATTGAATATATATGTAACATTTAAATAAATGACAATTATAAAAATATCTATTTATTTTATTATTTCATTTTAGTATGTTTAAATATTACATTTTCTCATATATATATATATATATATATATATATATATTA
>NW_015552641.1:165889-187182 GCF_001515605.1 Sinocyclocheilus anshuiensis
ATATATTTATATATATATATATATATATATATATATATGTGTGTGTGTGTGTATATATAAAATACAGCACACACACAAATGTATCACCCTAACTTTTCACCCTTATATTCACCCTATTTTATATTAATTTGTAATTTAAGTTTCATGGGTTTAACAATGCATTCTCCCAGTTAAAACTCACTAAACTAGTTGAATAAAAGACAAAAAAAGCATGTTTTCATTTTTGCCATTTATTTTCTGACATCATAAAACAAAAGAACATTTTCCAAAGTAAGAAAAATAACTGATTTAATCAAGTGCACTTCAACAAAGTGTAGAAGCGGTACACCTTGCTTTGTGAAGTGAAGACATGAATCAAAAATATATAATCCATCTTCAGGATAAGGCTTTAAGGTGGGATGTTTAGACAGCCTGTGTCATGTGAATGCATTCATTTGACCTCTATTTCAAGCATTCTGTAATTCCTTTCCTGATTAAGTCAGATTAAAACGAAATCATAATTCTGTCGTTTAGTCACATCAAGCAACTCCCGAACTCAAAATGCAAAACATAATTTGAGAGTGTGAATATTTGTGCCAAACCCTCCTGCCAAATTTGCAACTGCTGAGGTTTCCATGTCCTTCACAACAAACAAGTGGTCAATCATTTACAATATCAGATTACAGCAACAACACAAAGCATACAGGAGTAAGAGACGGCACATAGACGATATAGAGTTATGTGTAGTCAGCGGCATTTGAGCAAGTGAGCGAGCACACATGAATGCAACTATGTGCTTGTACGCATGGACAAAACAAACTTTGAAGCAAAAATGCACAGACAATACTTTGCACTGATGCCCAAAAATACAAGTGCATCAAAAAAATGCATCACTTTAGACACCTTAGTTTGTGTTCAGCCTTGGGTAGTGTTTCCTCAACCATCTGTGTTATTAAAATAAAAACAAAAATATCACATAAATACAAAATGACCAAGCAGCATTGTGATTCGCTGTTATACTATTGACATCATTAAGCCATATAGTGGTACAACCATTTTCATTTAATCTTCCCTGTATAATTACATTGTTTACAATTTCTATACACTGTGTAACATACAATCGATACATATGAATAAAAGGCAATACATAGCAGGACAGTTTGTGCAAATCACATGGGTTATCAACAGCAGATGGCAGTGTTTCTCCTTCCACAGATCCAGATCAGAAAAGGGAGTGTTTGTTTGCCACTGGCACAAAGCATCCTCATTGGTTCACTTTTTTTTGTGAGGGCACACAGGTTTCTATAGCTACAGTTGGTTAGGTTGTATAAAGCCTAGGTCTCCAGATTATAATAAAGGAATGTTTATAGTTTGAATGCTTTCGTACATATAGGTATTTGTCAATTTTAAATGTTCTTAGACAAAAAAAAACAACAGCTACAACTTTAAATTATTGTGGATTAGCTACAGTAATATGAATGTTGTGAGGTAGCCTGCAACAGTGTTACCTTTGAAAACAGACTTTGATCCTCTAATACAAAGTAAATGATTTTTAAAGAGAAAATAATAAAGCAAACTACTCTCCATCAGAGTGAAAAGAAAAACTAGATAATATTGAAGTTTCTAGCAAACAACTGGGTGTATGAAACAAAAGTGGTGTTTTTGGGTAAGTGTGCCATGAGTGTTACCTTTGAAAACAGACTTTGATCCTCTAATACAAGGTAAATGATTTTTAAAGAGAAAATAATAAAGCAAATTACTCTCCATCAGAGCGAAAAGAAAAACTAGATAATATTGAAGTTTCTAGCAAACAACTGGGTGTATGAAACAAAAGTGGTGTTTTTGGGTAAGTGTGCCATGGCATTCATGGCATTTTAAAATAACGTGGATGTTGACTACAATATATTAGATATTTCTATTGTTAATAGATACTGGTCATACACAAATATTATGGACAGTTCATACATTCATATATGTCAACATCTAAATATGTATATACAAGTATATATATCTGGTATATAGAAATATAAAAAAAAGAGGCATCAGTAGTGCTTTGTGTTATACTCTAGCCTACGATTTGTACTATAGTATTTTCCCTCAATAATAGATATGCAGAGGCCCAGGAGCTATTGATATTAGATCAATCAAATTTGACAAAAGAAATTAGAATAATTCAAAAAGCTACGTGTTCAAAACTGCCGCATGCACTTATTTCAAATGAAATGATGCTGGTTCTTCTTTAAAGAGGTCATATTATGAGAAATCTCATTTTTTAGTTAACTTTAAGAAATCAAAACTTCCTCCCCAGTCCAAAAAGACCATTTACTGAAGCTAAGCTACAAAAATGTCTCATTCTGAAATGCTGAAATTTTTGACGTCAACAAAGTGGATACTTTAACATATGACCACCCATATATACACATCAATGCAGCCAAACCAGTCCCAAAGAAGCTATACAGAAAAAAGATACTGTTATTCCTAAACTGAATTACTAACGATAAGACTAAAATGTGGGAAAGTTCTGCTGTTACTGTCTGTCTGTATTTCAGTCTGATCTGAATGGTTTAAACAGCACATTTCAATGCAGACCATTTTGTGAATCACAAATCAATGTAACTCCTTTCACATGCAAAGAGGATGCTTACATAGAAGTCTTAAAGGCACAGCAGCAAAAACGGCCTGTTTAATTGGATTAACGTTATAAGTGGACCTCGGGGGAAATAATTAAATGATAAAATTATGTACGATATGACCCCTTTAAAACCTGAAACAAGCCAGCAGTGCAGCAAAATTAGTTAGTTCCAGTGCTAAAGTGATTCTGTTTTAAGGACAAAGCTGAGCCTGGAGTCGACCTAATCTAATTCAACAGCTACTCTTTGGATCTACACTACACAGACGTCACTGACATGCTTCCTGCGGTCTCTGAACTAGCAGTGTGAAGGGGCACTAGGCCTCTGGATAAAAAAACTTGTGTAAGGGCACATCATTAGGCAGTTGGCATGGCAGAGGCTCTCCATCTATCGGACGTGTCTCTCTGGTCAAGGCTGACTGTGATCTTGTGGTAGACAAAATGTGGCATGAGACTTGGCAGTGAGAGACAGTGATTCCAGAGTAAAGAGATCTAATGGGGCTGATGCATTATCACTGCTGCATAGAACCGGGTTGAACCTGTTTGTAGCGTCTGCTGAATCCGAGCTACAACATACGGTTGGCTTGTTGTAGATATAAATTGTTGATTGTATGCTACCGTTCGGTACAACATGGAATGTTAATTTATTTTATGGTGAGCGAATGGGGTGTGTGCTGGTACACAACAGTTTTGTCCTCCTGTTTAGTCCTGATTTAAAATGCTGGAAAGCTATCAAAAATCTGGCTGTAGGTCTGTAAATGGGTTAAAAGGTGTATATTTATACCTAAATACCATATTCCTCCACATACAAATAGAAATGGGATGAGCAATCACAGTATTTCTGGCAATTAGGAACCCAAAGGATGATTGTGCTCTACATTACAATCGTTGCAGATGACAGTTGGGCTAATATGCTCCAAAAGTTGAATTTGTGAGATATACAAAAAGTTGGCTACTGGAATGCTTTAGGTGTACCTAGTGAAAAACGGAAACTAATTATCACGGGGAATGATGCAAAAACAAAGCAGACATAAAATACTGCCCTTGCTCCTTATACAGCCTTAATTATTCAGATATGCCAGTAAATTTCCTTTTACCAGCCATCTGGAAGCAGGAGTAATTACTCAGGACAATGACAACACCTCGTGTGAGTGTGTATGTGAAAGTGTGTTTGAATACACTTTGTATACCTCCATGCTTATGCTCTGGATGTACTGTTTGCATACATTCTGTTAATATACTTGGACTGGAAATAGTGCACACTAGTTTGACTGTGTGCCTGCATGTGTAAATATATGTGGGGGTAGAGCACATTCTATCATTTGGTCTTCAACTTGCCCTCCTTTGCCAGCTTTTCGTTGAGTTGGCACAGCTGGCGCAGGAATCCATCATTCGGGCCGATCTCTCTCTTGTGTCTTACTGTAGCCGTGGCAACTCGTACATCCATCTTGTGACGGAGCATGAGGTAAGCGATGACGATAGTGGGCGAACGGCTGTAGCCCTCACGGCAGTGAACGTACACCTTTCCTAGAAAACAAATAATTAATAACAGTTAGAAAAGGCTGGGTTTGGACCACTACCCAAGATCTCATCCTTTCAAGATACAAGTGTGGCCTCTGCTGCAACATCAGCCTTACATACCTCATCGTGAACCTTCTCAAATCAACCTTCAGACCAATTCCCCTCCAAACATGCAACCACACACATACATATTCATTATAGATCAGCCCACTCTCCTGGAGGAATTCACCTTGCCAGCCTCCGCTGTGCTTGTTTGGCAGATGCAGCAGAGGATCTGAAACCTGATGCCTCCGCCAAATGCTTACTTATGTTTTCCCATGAGTCTTTGTGCTGTTTATGTGTCAAGGAGATAACCTTCACTGATTCTTAAATCTCTGCTCCCTGTAGATCAATGCAGAGCTACGGCTATGCAAAACTACATATTTTTAAAATCAGCTGGATAATTGGTTTCTTAAAGAGCAGGTCATATGGTATTTTAAAGTGTCCTAATATTGTGTTGGAGTCCCCTACAACAGGTTTGAATCTAAGGTCAGAAAACATTGTCATTTTCTCAGAATATAAATTGAATATTAGAATCATTTTTAAATGATTTCGAAACGATTTGTTCGAAGCATTTCTGAGCTTACAGTCTGTAATCCCCTCCCTTCCGTAAGCCTACTCTGCTCTGATTGGTCAGCTGGCCAAGTCTGTTGTGATTGATCTTTCCGTATGCAATGCGTGTTGGAAACGAAACGCCCATTACCATAATTAATTTTTTTGCTCCGGAGGGTTACTTGTAAAAAAAAAAAAAAAAAGATGTTATAAAGTTACAAGAATGGCATCGATATTACCTTATCAATTCGAGCCCGAGTCAGAAGATGATACCGATGCAGTCGCTCAACCGGAAACTCCATCGCAAGCATGACTTGATCAGGACGTTTCTCAGTGGTAAGTTTAAATTTCAACAAGAAGTAAATCCAACAATGAGTAAATCCAGCAATATGTGTGGTACCCGGTGTGAATGGGCCTTAAACGTTGCTTTTTCCCATTCCGCTGCCCTGCATCTCACATTTTAAATGCAAAAACTTGTTCTGTGTGAATGGCACATTGGATGACGGCGAGATTTTGTCACTTTTGACCCTTTTTTTGTGAACCTGAAACCCCACAAAATCCGACCCTACTGCTCAAAATAATTAATTATTTTAGGTTCACCATAGTGAATATAGGTAAAGCAAGAATACTGATTTTTTTTTATGTACTCATATAACTGAATCTCTCATCAATCCTCCGCAGTGCACCTTTAAAACACTGTTGCTACAAAGATCTACAGTAAACTTAAAACGAGAACAAATCTAAAACTAGACGACAAATCAGCCATCGAGACCTACCCCTATGCAGAGCATATTTTTAAAACAGATTCAGTGTGACTCAGAGGCAGCGGGAGCACTCAGACCTTCATCCCTCCCACTGCTCATTGTGATTCAGCCAGCAAATTCACCAGATGACATCAAGCCCACTGTAAGCACGGCTGTCGCAAATGTCACAGCTGAGCTCTGCCAGGCTACGAAGTGGCAGCATATATTCTAGTGGTTTTGTTTCAGCTTAAGCTCTCAGTGAGAAGATTAGTGTCCTCCCTCAACCCAGGCTTGGCGTCTGATTTACCGCTTACTGGGCTCCTGCTGCCAAGATGACTTGCAATTAAGATGCTTTATAATTGCTCCTGTGTTAGCGATGGCATGAAATCTATGCCATAAAAGATGGGTTTAAATGGACCAATTAAAACAACTGGTTTGAGATATCTAGGGATAAAATCTGTGTGTAGAGACTACCAGATCTTCTTTGGGATACATTATTATTTGTGAATAAATATACTGTAACATTTCAATAAATCCACTTCATTTTTTCTTTTCTTTTTTTTCTGTCCTAACTTTTGCTTGTTGTTTGTGCAAACTAAGCATTAAAACAAAGGGATAAAAAAAAGAAAGCTGGCACAAGGGAAAAAAGAAAAGAGAAAGGTCAAGTTCTGAATGCCACAGAATACTTTGTATTCGAACTCCGCAAAGACACTGCTGGCTTCATACTTCATGAACTATTAAGAATCTGTGTCAAATGGACTGAACAAGATTTCTGTAATCTTGCGATAGTCTTGTTGGTGAATGGAAAATGTTTTCTTTACAATTAATTTATGTAGGTCTAATGTGGGTATCTGTTAAGAAACAAAAGCATTTACAAAAAAAAAAAAGAAGCATGAGCAGCCGACCTTTTCCATGCGCCAGAGCCTTATCGATGAAGTCTGCTGCTTCCTCAAAGAAGTCACTGATGTTGAACTGCTCAGTGTCATTGGCCTGTATGCCATGGTACGTGATCCCAGTTCCTGTGTAGAACTCTGCGTTGGTGTTCACATGCATGAAAGAGTTTCCCTCTGCGACATTCAGTATGTGTGTCACACCCAGCCGCTGCAGACGCATCACATTCTGGGCCACAAACCTGGGGAGCAGGAGCAAAGCACGTGTGAGACTCACCTGAACCAAACACACCAATTTTGTGATGTCTTAAAGGGATAGTTCACCCAAAAATGAAAATTCTGTCATCATTTACTCACCCTCCACTTGTTCCAAACCATTTAGCTACCGTCAACTGTTTGATTACCAACATTTTTCAAAATATCTTCTTACGTGTTTAACAGAAGAAAGAAATACAGAATTGGAACAATTTAAAGGGGAGTAAATGATGACAAAATTTTCATTTATGGGTGAACTGTCCCTTCAAGGCAGTGTTGTAGGCAAGACCAGCTCATTTGAATCAAGACCAAGACCAGAAAAGTGTTGAGTCTAAGTCAATAAAACCAAGACCATGAAAATATCCAACACAATATTTTTATGATCTTGGTCTAGTCATGGAACATGTGGACTCGGTTTTGACTTGAACTCGACCCTTTTTTGGTCTCAAATAAGCTGGTCTCAACTACAACATTGTCTTAAGGGGTGTTTGCTGGCAGCGATCTAACAAATCAACCTGAAGTCGTTTTCATTTTCAATGAAGTCCTGTTCACACTTATGCCGAGTTCACACTGCACGATTTTAGCCCGATTTTTCACTCGCCGACAGGTTTTGCGAAATCGCCGACAAATGCCGGTATTTTACCCCCCGAAAGCGATTTTTACTGGTGGACCCCCTCGAAAGCAATTGGGCTATTTTCAGGCTAGTTTTGAGTAGTAATTGGGCGGGTTTTGTAGCGAAAACCTGGCAACCCTGCACCAGACAGACCTGTCGGCGATTCTTCCTATTGTGAAGTCATGCAATGTGTAACCCCCTGTCGCCGATCCATCGTGCAATGTGAACACAGCAGCTACTGAATGCTACCCCAGATAGTCACGCAGTGTGAAAACAACGGCGATCCGACGAGTTTGAAAATCGTGCAGTGTGAACTCGGCATTAGTGATAATTTTTTTAAGAAATGCATGGTGAACCGTGCCATGGAAATTGTCGGCATTCATTATTGGCAGCAAGAAAACGGATTCTGTCCAAATAGAATAACATCCCATTTTTACCAGCAGTACCAGTGTGAACAGAGAATTAGTAAACACAATTAGTGGTCAACCGATATTGGTTTTTTGACAGATGCCGATATCTTGGACAGCAGGGTGGCCAATGACCGATATAATTGTATTTATTTTAATTAATATTTAAGAAATTTGAAAGAAGTTTGTGTGCATTGGGAATCATATTTTTTCAAATAACGCCACGGTAACACTCATTTTACATACAGCACACGGTGAAAATGACATGAATATGACAGTGGGCAAATGCATAAAGCTCAGCATAAATCACGAATTTAATGTTTAAAGCATTCAATTTGCACGGACCTAAAGTCATGCAGAGAACAACAATTTGAAAGTTTGAAAAAGAGTTTGAAAATTGTGCAGTGTGAACTCGCATAAGTTTGCAAGGTTTGTGAAATTAAATTTTCATTAGACATTCAAAGATTTGTTTAAATGATGTAAATGCGTATTTGCTGAATGCTGACGGCAAACGAGAAAGTATTATAATGTTTCCCTTTCTATTACTAATCATATAAAAGCAATAGTTATAATACTTTTTGTATACATTTTAATTCCTTTGTTTAACAGTTCTATCGGATTATTAGACAGACTTCTATCCATATTAGACAAAACTGTTAAAGGGGTCATATGATGCGATTTCAAGTTTTTTTTTCTCTTTGGAGTGTTACAAGCTGATTGTGCATAGATAAGATCCCTGAAGTTGCCGTTCTCAGCGCCGTCAAAATAAAAGTCCGGCGCGCCGCCGAAATAAAACGCCTCGCCTCAAATGCATCGGCCAAACAGAAAAACGTGAAAACTTTTAAAAATATCAAATATCGGCCGATATATCGGCCTTAGCGATATATCGGTCGACCACTAAACACAATCTTATTGCAATTCATTTCTTTTTCTTTTCTTTTGTTTTTTTTACAATTCACATCATTTCATAAGAAATACTTTCCCATCAGATTGAGTCTATTCCTTAATACATTTCTTACGGTATATTAAAAAATTTAATTACCTTTCTTGTGTTCTTTTTTCTCATTACTGAATACCTTGTAATCATTAATTCTTGATAAACAGTTACATAACTCCTTATGTTGAGTACGTTTTATGCATTTGTGACAAACAATGGCAATCTGTCTGCTCACAGTTTGTGGTTCCAGTAAATCCAAGACCCTGCCAACCCCACCCAGAAGCTTCAGCTATGGATCGGTCAGCTGTGTCTAGTATGAGATTGATTGGAGTGAATTGTGGAGCCGCTTTTAGTTGGCAGAGATGTCGGCCTATGTCAGAGGGTCCCTGGGGACAGCAGTGTTCTAAACCAGAACAGACACACCAAGGAGATCTTGGCTGCTGCCCAGAGGCATACAAAGAGCCATAGGCATCCAGTGTAGTGCCCAAAATAGGACTCTGAGTCCACAGAGAGAGAAAACAATGGATGAGAAGAGAGATGAGCAGAATGCTCGGTCATGTAGTTGCATTGTCTCTATTTTGCTTGAGCACCTGGAACTCTTTCATCTTTGTCTCCTAAAAATCCAGCCTCGTTACGTCTCTCTAGTCCAATCCTCAGCGAGAATGCAGTAGATGAAAGACTGCATATATGGGTAACAGATAATATAGATAATATATATAACCTAATACAATTAAAATACTTTCCTAAAATAATATGACACTGTATGTGCAGTTTCAAAAGAACACTCTAAATAAAGATCAAGTTTCCAGCCCTTTTGGTTTATAACTGGAGGATGTAGCAGCCCCTTAGTCTGTTTCTGCCAGCAGTGCAGGCTCTTCAGTGGTGATGAAGTGATGGACTCTGATGCGCCGCCCAACACCCATAATTCAAACTCTCCCCCGCAGTGAGATCCTGTCTATATGGAGCCTTTGCAGATTGTGGTCATATTTCTCCCTTTGTGTATGTATGTGTGTATGCGTGTGCATGAGAGAGAGTGTGCAAGAGAGAAAGTGTTTGCTTTGCATCTTGTTCACCTGTCCTGCACTCTGTTCACTGCAGTCCCTTCACATGCATTATTAATGTAAGTCTTACAAAGAGAGGTGTCCTATGAAGAAAGTGGCCCATTGCCCCATACTGCACCTTTACATACGGTAAAAGGTCCAAATCGAGTACTAGCAGATTTCTAGAATTTTGTCTATTATGTATAATCATAATGACTTTGTATTTATAAAGACAGTTTCGTTTAGATCATGTCCTAAAGTCATAATACTAACTGAATCCCAAAGGTTTGGCACACTCTTATATCTGCACTCAGTTTAATGTGCTCTGTAGGATTGGCAAGAATGTGAACAAACAAAACAGTGCAATGCGTGCTGAACACAATGTGGACATTCAATCTAGATGGGTAATTATGGATGGGATCATCGCATTTCAAACATTACTCTTTTGCAATATCAGTCCTAATATAATACTTTGTAAATCACTGTGCAATATAATACATGTGCAATAAGTACTCTTTTGTGCATAGTGTATAAAAAACAGCAGAATATGTTGTGCAAGGTGTACTTGTATAAGTGTTTTTTTTTAATCTATCTATCTATCTATCTATCATATCAGAATTGTATATAAATAAATCTAGAAGCTACAGGGCAGATACAGCCATTAGCAGCTCAGTGAAAATGTTTTGTCAATATCTACAAATGACCATATTTAAATTCCTGCTGCACAGACTAATGCTGGGTACACACACCACAAGATAATCGGGTTGATTTTGGGCCGATTTCTCCCCTTCCAAACGAGTCGTTCATTGTAGTTTTTGAAAAGTGATTTCTGTTAAATAAAATATCTCCTTTTGAAGTGGACTTTGAGCTTTGTAACTTTGCAGATATTTTTATGCTCAAACAGCAACATTACAGACTAACTAAAGTTGAAAAAGTGAAAAAGCATAAAGGCCTCCTGAAACGAAGCGAAGCAATGCGTTTGTATAAGAAAAATATCCATACTTACAACTTTATAAACTGTAATCTCTAATCTCTGTAATCCTATAGCTTCTGCTAACTGTCGTACTCGCGTACATGAGAGAGTGGTGTCCAGCGGAAGATGTAGGACGTAGGCAAACACGGTGATGAACGCAGAAGCGCAGACGTGAGAGCAAAAATAAACTTCTCACCAATATTCTCACCGGAGTTTACACTATGCGTCCTACGTCATCCACTGGACACCACTCTCTTGTGTACGCGCATATGACAGTTAGTGAAAGCTAGAGATTACGGTTTATAAAGTTGCAAATATGGATATTTTTCTTATACAAATGCATCAGAGTCATGTGTAGCACTTTTTATGATGGATGGGTGCACTTTTTTGGTCTTCAAAATCTCAACCACCATTCACTGCTTGGAAGAGCCAGGACATTTTTTAATATAACTCCGACTGTATTCATCTGAAAGAAGAAAGTCATGTACACCTAGGATGCCTTGAGGGTGAGTAAATCATGGGGTAATTTTCATTTTTTGGGTGAACTATCGCTTTAAAATACTTTCCATAATGTATTAGACAAGGAACAAAACAAGATTGTGCTTTAGACTGTTTACTGCATCAAAAACAATTTATATGTAAAAGCAATGTGTCTGTGCCTGATACCCTAAAAAATGTATTCCAGGAACAAATCACTATGTAATCATGAACCTAATGCAAATTTTAAAACATGTAAAAACGTAACGTAATCTGACTACCTTTATAGACTTTTAGCTCAAAACCACATACAAATAGTGAAGACAGCGGACTTGTCACACAAGTTGTAAACAATGGATTCTGAGCCAAAAGTCCCAATTCTACAGATGCATATTTTCTTTAGCACATGATTCAAAAGTCATCTTTTCTATCGATGCAGTTGAATCGGCACGAATTTTAATCAGCGCATCGAGAAAGCCAATGACTCGTTAAACCCCCTTGAGGTCGTTTTCTCTTTATAAGATAGAGGAAATATGCAATTACTGTGTAATAGTAACGGTTTAATACAAAGAAACACGTGACTGAGGTCGAACTGAAGTGATTTTGTAACAGTGATCTCAGAGAGATAGCGAGATGGTACCGATAGAGGACGGTCGTGGAGAAAAACAGCTTCCCTTTCAGTCTCAAACTGACTCACTATTTAAACGTTAGCAAAATCTCCTGTGGCTTCGTGATTGTTCTCGTAGGCGGAGAGCTGACGTGCTCCATTCACAGGTTTGTTATTTTACACCTGGACGCTGTAAAATATTCAGGTAATATTTACTGAGAGGGTTTATTTACCGATCCGCTATACAGATCAATTGCCTATGCCACCTCACGAATCAACACATTTGTCCAGCAGCTGAAAGCAGCTACCTGTCAGTGTTTTTCTGCCATCAGAAGCCCATAAGTCTCCATAAGATCGCTGAACTTACGCATTGCCGATGTAAATCTTGGGAAAGACCTCGTTGAAATGTTGTGCTGGAAGGCTGTAGAACCCGCTGCCGTTGGACAGCAACTTGTTCAGTTGTTGTATGGTCGCCTCGGTGTCTGGCACGGCGACTTCCAGTGGTCCCTTCGCGGGGCTGTGGTGTTTCTTCATGCTTCAGTCCTCCAGAAGCAAAAAAACAATAAGTGTTTAATGATGAAGATGTGACGGCTTTCAATTCCCCAGCATTTTATTTCCTTCCTCACTCGGTGTAGTTAGCGTGCTTTCCTGAACGCACGCTCGCTCGCACGGCCGCTCTCTCGCAAGCAGACAGACAGACACACCCGGGACTCGCCCACCGGCGGTCTGATGTGATGCTCCGGTGAGGTCGGTAACAGAACTGGCGGAAGATGGCGACAACGCACCAAGACAAGTCATTGAGAGCTGCTTTAAAGGGAACATCACTCTCTCATCGAATCCATCCGCAGGTTAGACAGCATTTCACGTGTCATTGTGACCTGTTGTGCGTAAACCAGTGCCCATAGCTCACTCTATACTCGCAATCTGTTTTGTAACGCTCATAGATCTAGTAACACTAGTCTATTTCCAAGCAACAGCCCTTCCCTTCATTTCAGGCCAGATTTGTGTGTTAATTGATGTTGTGACAAGCAGGCTTACTGAACGTAATTAGGATTATTTATTTTTCTCTCTCCTGTTTTAATCCAACAAGTGGCTTTTAACACTAGTAGCCTATGTTAACTCTGAAACGTGACCCACCTGTGATTAGATGTAATTTGACTCACAATAAAGCGCTCCCATAAGCAAAATGTGTTATTATCTGGTCCAAAAGTGTATGTGATAGAAAGAAAATTAACTGAATATTGATGAAGTAACATAATTTGTGTAAAAAGACAGGGCACACCTGTGGGCATTTAGGAAAGTGCTTGCGGATTCATGCCAAATGTCAAAAGTCATAACTGTTTTTTGTTTTGTTTGTTTGTTTCCAAACATGAATCAAATAAATAAATAATTTATAATAATATAAATAATTATTTTGTTTAATACTGTTAAACAACAATACAATTATTTCTGTAGATAGCCATTGTATACTATATAGCGTGTGTATAATATTTGTTTGCTTAACTTTTTCTGTTGTCTCTTGCCATGAAGCTGGCATGGCGCTAAGTTATAAAAACAAACAAACAAGGAATAATGGCGCATGGTTTTCATTTGAATCATAGTCACACAACACAGAGATCCTTGCAAAGTTCACACATTGAAACACATTTATATTTCCCTACAGTAAATTTTAACTGAGGATTTAAAGGCCTTTTAATAGGACACTACTAATGCCCTTATAGGCTTTTGAAGAAATGCATAATTCCCATTGTGTTCAATCTTGCCTTAACCTCTGTAGTCATTTTTTCAGTTTTGCTGTTTCTGCTCACTACTTCTACCTTGCGTATCAGTAGCATTAAAATTAATAATAATTCATGGAAGCGTGCAAAAACAAAATATCATAAGCCTAAAATTGTAAGAATCTATTTAACCACTAGAGGGAGCAAAAGTAAATTATTAGATGGTAAACAAATCTGTGCAGACAGCATGTTTAAAGGAACACTCCACTTTTTTTGAAAATAGGCTCATTTTACAACTCCCCTAGAGTTAAACAGTTGAGTTTTACCGTTTTTCGAACCCATTCAGCCGATCTCCAGGTCTGGCGGTAGTACTTTTAGCTGTAGCTTAGCATAGTAGATCATTGAATCTGATTAGACCGTTAGCATCTCGCTCAAAAATGACCAAAGAGTTTCGATATTTTTCCCATTTAAAACTTGACTCTTCTGTAGTTACATCGTGTACTAAGACCAATGGAAAATGAAAAATTGCGATTTTCTAGGCCGATATGGCTAGGAACTATACTCTCATTCCAGCATAATAATCAAGGAATTTTGCTGCCGTACCATGGGTGCAGCAGGCGCAATGATATTATGCAGCGCCTGAAAATAGTCCCCAGCACGCTCCCTGTGCAAGCAGGTGGTCACGTTGGTTATGTTGACGGAAGTTAGCCTATTTTCAGAAAAATATGAAACTCTTTGGTCATTTTTGAGCAAGATGCTAAAGGTCTAATCAGATTCAATGATCTATGCTAAGCTACAGCTAAAAGTGCTACCGCCAGACCTGGAGATCGGCTGAATGGATTCGAAAACGGTAAAACTCACCTGTTTAACTCTAGGGGAGTTGGAAAATGAGCCTATTTTCAAAAATAGTGGAGAGTTCCTTTAAGAGACAGCATAATTATGCTACCTACATTTTGAAGCACTTATGATGCCTTAAAAAGCTGCCTACTTAGCTCACTAAATAGGTGTTTTAATCTACCTCAAACAATCAGAAGCCACTGGCAATTACAGCATGATTTCGCTGTCACCTCAAACTGACATGCTTGTTTATGATGCTGGTAAAACAGCGGCTGGCATCAGCTGACATCATTACACAGAAGCCCAACGAATCATCCTCAAACAATCAAACTTTTAATTGCAGATTTTTGTATTTTGGCTAATTGGAGCACAGTTTAGGACATTTAGATCCCAAACCCAAAGTAATTTTTTACATGCAGAAAATCAATAAACTCACAAAATCAGCACAAACTCTAGAAGAGACATTTGTGAGATTACAGTCTTTTCATGAGGAGAGATATCTAAGGAGCAAAAGTCTCTTCTTTTAATCTAGAAGAATCAGCTGAGAGAGAAGACCTGCACTTTCTCGAGCACAATGTTTCTACATGTCTTGAGTAATAAACCGTAGAATTGTCTCTTTTATGAATTATTGTTTGAACACTATGACACTAACTGTGCAACACTGACAATATTAATGAACATCATTTTATGGAAGCATGTTTCCACCATGGGATTAATTGTTTTTTAAAAAAGCTAACTGCGACCTTGTACCTCACAATTCAGACTTTTTCTCACAGCTGTGAAAAAAAAATCCGAATTCTGATAAAAAAGTCACAATTACCTTCTTTATTTTTTATTCTGTGGCATCACGTTGGTTATGTTGACGGAAGTTAGCCTATTTTCAGAAAAATATGAAACTCTTTGGTCATTTTTGAGCAAGATGCTAAAGGTCTAATCAGATTCAATGATCTATGCTAAGCTACAGCTAAAAGTGCTACCGCCAGACCTGGAGATCGGCTGAATGGATTCGAAAACGGTAAAACTCAACTGTTTAACTCTAGGGGAGTTGTAAAATGAGCCTATTTTCAAAAAAAAGTGGAGTGTTCCTTTAAGAAAAATCACGGAAAAGGATCAAGGGTGAAAACACAGTGAAAATGAAACAAACTATGTTTGCTCTGCCTTCTTAGTCATGCATATTTCTTTTAACTTGTCTGACTGCATTCAGTCATTGTTTACTGGCTTAATCTACATGTAAAAAGACTGATATGACTGGAGTCCTTACATTTGAATTATTTTTCTCAAAAATATAATGTATTTCTTTAAGTGTAAAATATTTTATTTACCAAAAAATACTGAATGCAAATGTTTTCCTCCAATTAATATAGATAGATAGATAGATAGATAGATAGATAGACAGAGATAAATAGATAGATATGAAATAAAACCCTTCTGAATTTCTTGTTTCCTATAACATATTTTCGCTAAAAACCACAAATTAAATCCATAATTTAAGCAACCTGTAATCACAGAATTCAGCTGACGACTTTGAGAGAACAGCTGATCAATGAGAGAAGATTAGAACTGGTCTTGTGTCCAATAAGAGTTGACTTCTGGTGTGATCTCTGTTCTACAGTTGCATAAATACAATCAATCTGACTTGTTAGTCTGTGATAATATTCTGGAGCAGCAAGCTTAAAGTTATTGTGAGCACCATTTTTTATTTGTACATCAAGTCGAAATGTCTTGTCTTTGTACTCGCTGTGACTTTGCCCTTTGTGGATGATATGCTATTACAATATTTGACACTGAAAGGCAGTCATTGTCTGTTGCCATAGCAATACAAGGAAGTGCCATACAAGTAAGTAGCAATAAGCCTATCATAAAGATTACATTTCTTACTGAGAGAGTGCTTGTGTGGATTTCTCTTTCTAAAATGTAGCCAAGGTCATGATTTGAGTATTTGGGAAGCCATCTGGGTGATATTGACTTGGAGGAGGGACTGCATCAGTTAAATTGTCCTTTTATTGACAACTTGGGACTCTGTATGTCCATCCAATTAATCTAGGAACAAACTAAACCACCTGAGACCCTGACAACATATCAATCATTCATCATACATTCAGTATAGCTACTTATATTGTTTTAATCTTTTTTTTATTTTGTAAATCTGTCATTTTTAAAAAGAAATTAACATTTAAATATAAATATAATTACATACAAAACAAATATATATATATATATATATACACACACACACACACTTCTACTGTCGTGGTGTCTACTGTGTAGGAGCGAGGAACGTGGAGATGTAGGAGATTCACGAATAACAGTCTTTAATAATCCAAACAGAGGTAACACAGGGTATGCAAGAGACACACGTAGCACCATCAGGAGACAAACATAGGGCAAACAACACTTTAAATACAGGACTAAACAAGGGTAATTGACAAGACACACCTGAACCAATTGACTAATCAACAAGAGAGAGAAACTGGGTCACAGGGAGCACATGGGAGAAAACACAACAAAACAGGTCCATATCCCTGATATCTACAGTGTCTTTTGCTCATTTGGCTTTTTTTTTTTTAAGACAAACTTAACATTTAAAAATATAAATGTTAGTACTAACAAATATAAAAAAATCATAGCATATTATGTATGCAGCTACATTATAGCTGTATATTTTCCAGTTTCTTTTTGTAAGAAAATATTTTCTACAGAATTATTTTATTAAAAAAGAACATAACATTTTAAAATAAAATAAATATTACAATAAAAAATAAATTAACAAAAATTATTAATTGCTATTATTATTGTTAAACATATTTAATAATTAAAATAAAAATGAATATAAAATGTATAAATATAATTACGTGCAAACCTAACATCTCTGTACATTAGAGTTTCGTAGGCCTACATGTTTGTCAAAGAGACATAATTCACATTACCCCAGGGAGCAACATGCCCTCATACCAAATCAGCATGTTTCTCTATAGATCCATAGGGAAATTGACTATACAATGTGCATTCTGATTAGATGCACAGCAGAGTAGTAAAGAAAGTTTCCTCCAGAAGTGTATTTTACCCTAATGTTCTTAGACCTAAAGAGAAAATTCAAAGATTCATGAAAAATCTTACTGCAGTAGTCAGTATCATTTTTCAGCCAGTAGGTGGCACTCAGCTCTTCATTTTTGTTTTTAAGAGCACTAAACCACAGCGGAAGTCACCACAGCTGAGGACAAGATCTTAACATGTTATTATCATCATAGCAAATCATATTTTGGTAAATATTACCTGCACAACACAGCAATCATTCTGATTGTGACCTTGGCATTTTTACTCTCAGCATTTACTGTAATTATTGCTATCAGATCTTTCTGGAAGAATATTTGACTAATGACCTTCAAGACAATATAGCCCCCTGAGACAGCACTGCACTATAGGGAGTCATGCATAATCTAACCATCTGTTTGCTGAAGCACCTGAGCAGACTCAGGACATGCTAGCAAGAAACAGAGCCTGACTTTGCAGAGGTGTTCAGAGATACCAAGAGTTTCAGCGACACTGAGACAGACCTCCTTGACCAGTGTCAGATCGTTGTGGTTGGCTGTATAATGTCCGCATGAATCTAACACTTGAGACATGAGGTCATGATGACACATGTTTGTCATTGAGATGAGGAAATTATGTTTTAGAATATATTTAAAACATTAAACCGTTATTATAAATTCTAATATTTTTTTTACAATTACAATTACAATTTGTTTGTACTGTATTTTGATCAAGTAAATGCAGCCTATGTGAGCATAAGCATATTGCTGATATGTTCTGTTTTTTCTACACTATTTCTACTTTTGTGTATATTGTATATAATATATTTATATATACATAATATATTATATATAATATACATTGCACACAATAAGTTGAACAATTAATATTACTTCTAGTTTACAGGGAGTTAATTATTGCATTATTCAGGACTCCAGGCATGTGTATTTTTAGACAATTCTCATAGGAGATTTAAACACGTTTAATAACACTATATACATTTTGACAACAAGTGTCTCCAAAATTGTCAACACAGTGCAATACAACTTGATGCACTGGCTGAGATTGTCCAGGGAGATGCCTCAGTACTGTAGGGAGCATAAATAGCTTTAGCTTTCAGTGTGTTTGCAGTGGAAATGCCATATAGCTTCTTTTTTTTAAGTAATAGCTAAATGACAACAGCACCAAAAACCAAATCGTCACATTATTACAAAAGTTTATCTAAAGCTCCTTGCACTTTTAATAATAGCCATCCTGTATAAAGTTCAGATATCCATTCTGGCGTCCTTTGTTGTGCTGTAGTAATTAGAGTTCTAACAATCATGCCAGACCAAATAATAATGAATACAATAGTGGTGTTGTTGAACACAAATAGCTTAGTTTTTCTTTCAAAAACTGTATTAATGGAATCAAACAAACAAAAAGATTCTGTAGAAGTGTTGTAATCTCTCTCTCTCTTCCTCTTATCATCCGTGCCATGAAAACAGTCCCCATCAGTGCTCAGTAGAGTACTGTTTTCCACATCATGAGTTCAGTATGTAACTGGCCCTGAACACAGGCCCCGGTGGCTGTTCCTCAGAGCCCTCTTAATTTGAAGGCTGCACTTGTTTTCATTCTCTGAGAGGACTTCGTTTTTTTTTAGCAAATTGTATCTTTGAATCCAAATTGATGACTGTTCTGTCACATGAGGGGGATTAGGTGCTTGTAAGCCCAGGGTTCAAGATTCAAGATTCAAGATTTTTTTATTTGTCACATACATGGTTATATAGGGAATATATGACCAGCAGTGAAATGTAAGTCAGGTCCGCTCCATGGACAGTGCAATTATTAAAGAATACAAACACAAGAAAATTATATATAAATATAGGTATGGAAAAAGTAAGATAAAAAATAAGAATAAAATAAAATGCGTAGGACAGTATACTATAGGCTTAATAAATATTTAGATGAGCAGGAATGTACAAGAGAAGAATGTGCAAACAGGTTGTACAGGGTAGTAACATAGCAGGAATAGAGGTAAAAAAGTAAATAAATAAAATATTACAGAAATTGCTGTGTGCAAGTGACAATGTCTGTATATTAAGTGTCATACTGATAATTAAGTGAAGTCATGTTGGTGTTAAGAGACTGAGTTTATTGACGTGAGGGCAACTGGACGATAGTCATTCAGGCAAAAGGGGTTATTGTTCTTAGGCACAGGGATGATGACAGGGGGTGGGGACCACCGAGGTAGCAAGGGACTCATTTGCACTCATTTGGTTGAAATAAGGCTACAATTATCTTATGCGAGTTAAATACTTGTAAATTGTAATTATACATTGTTTGACACCAAATAGTATGTTTCAGAAAATAACCCACTGCAATTTTAGAGGGGAGAGAGAGTCTAGTTTCTGCTACTTTAAATAAAAAGGTTCAAAAGAGCTACGGCTTTCAGACGGCAACACCCCTTTGAAAGAACACAGGATGTCACACCTAAGAACAAGGCTCGACTGGTGAAATAGGCCTGTCGGAAAGAGGTTAGGCTTTATTAGGTTAGCCAAAGGGACAAGACCATATTACCTTAGCTAACGTCTCCGAATGACTTAGTGTGTCTCAATGGAAAGATTATTGCCTGGACACAACAACAAATAAACAAAACTAACTCAGACCTTATAGAACGTATTACTCTAGATTTAAAAGATCTCATTCATGAAAGTTCAGCACAAGTTCAGTTCTATCTGCCTTTGCAAATGTAGTGTGTTATGGCGCCAAAGCCAAGTCCTGTGAAAATGCTACCCAAAAATGGACCTAGAGTAATGTAGTGTTTTTCATATTTTCATTCCTCTTTAAACAGTGGCCAGTATGATGGGCCTGTCCAAAACCACAGCTTGGCATACATACTGTACACGTGACAGTCTGAGCAAGCGTTCATGACACTTGGGGAAGAAAATAAAAAAAAACTTTTTGTGTTTCACAGAAGAAAGTCAAAGGTAAATGAAGACAGAATTAGTATTATTTTATTTTTTTACTATCCCTTTAAATTTTAGGTTCAAAATTTTCAAATATGATTGAGGATCAGTTAACAGTTAAGTCCTGAATAACAAATTTTTTTTGTAAAATAGACATGGAATATTTTTGTCATGGTTTTTGTCTGTATACATCATTTTTTACATTTACATTATCTATAATTCATGTAACATTACTGAAAATATGATATAAAACATAAAATGCAAATGAAATCCATACTTTGAGTAATTTTCTATCTATATAATTCCATAAAGATCATCTGTGATCTTTTTACAAGCAACATCTGCTGAATATTATGTCATTCAGTGTCAGCCAAAAATCTAATTTACAATCTATTGATTTTTACATTAGACATATAGAAGAAAGATCACTATGCATTATTTATTACTCTGAATCAGGGTTACAGATAACTACAACTAAAACCATTAAAAAAATTAACTAAAATATACTTATATAAAATAAGTATAGAGTTATGTGCCCTCTAGAAGCTTGCATCCTGCAAGTGAACGGCGTATTATTGTGCCATCTCAAAGAGGCACAAAATCACTTTCACTGACTTTTTCATTAACTGTTCCCTCCTGGTGGAATGACCTGCCCAACTCAATCCGAGCAGCTGAGTCCTTAACCATCTTCAAGAAACGACTAAAAACACATCTGTTCCACCTTTATTTGACCCTCTAACTCTAACACTTTCTATTCTATTTTAATTCTACTTTATCTATATTTATCTTCTTTTTTTATTTTTTATTTAAAAAAACAAAAAAAACAAACAAACAATAGCTTTCTATTTTTTCTATTCTGTCTACTTGTTTTTCTTTGTGTGTGTGTGTGTATATATGTATGTGTGTATATATATGTGTGTGTATATGTGTGTGTGTATAATATATATATACACACCTTGCTACGTGTACTGCGTTAGGCTAACCAAGACTTGTCATTTGCACTTATATAGTGTTGCTGTTTTGTTAGTTTTGACTGCTTTTATTGTCCTCATTTGTAAGTCGCTTTGGATAAAAGCGTCTGCTAAATGACTAAATAAA
>NW_015552641.1:187542-195612 GCF_001515605.1 Sinocyclocheilus anshuiensis
TTTTGAACATTGATTTTGAAACTTGTGAATCCATTAGAATCGTTAGAAGACAGAATCGTGATTCATATATGAATAGATTTTTATGTGCACCTCTAGTTTTCTCTTCCTCTTCTCTAAAGCAGCGCAGCATGGCCTCGCCCCCTTTGCTGCCTTTTCCCGAGGGCGGGGTTTATCTGGGTTTGTGATGTCACGAACCCGGGAAGTAACTTGTTGTAGTCCCTACCAGCCGTTTTTGTAGGCATTAAACTGCCAGAATTTTAAAAGACGATATCTCCGTTTCCATTGAACTTTCAGCTTCGTAACTTTGCAGATATTGTTTATGCTCAAACAGCAACATTACACAATAACTAAAGTTAAAAAGTGAAATCACAATCAACCACCCCTTTAACTGAAATAATAACTTAACTTAAACTTCTAATTTTTAATTTCATTCAAAAATTTAATTTCAACATTTCTCATTTTCTTTTAGTCAAACTTGAAAAAAAATGAAATCAAATTTATAAAACAAGATTATAACACAAGATTACTAAAAATTAATTACATAGAAAAAAATTTTATTAACTAATTCAGAATATTAATTCAGAATAATAGTATCTCAATGATAGCAAAGTAACACTGCTCTGAATTTTGAAGGCCATGTGAATTCCAAAGTAAGCATTGCTTATTCCCTCTATATGTCCACTGCATAGCCCTCTCGTCTGTGCTCCTCTCTGCTTGTGTGCATGTGTGTTTGCGTGGCCCAGTGCATTCACTAACCTTGAGTGTGCCAGGCCTTAGCGTGCCTGGAAGCTCGGATCTATCTTTAGCTATTGCTGGATTGTTTTTCTAGTGGCTTCCTCCTCCTCCTCTTCTACTATCCCTTCTCCTCACTGCTCACTCCTTCCACTGCACACTGCAACTGTTACTGGGCAGATTAGTTGAAACCTAGTTCTGAGAAGCACATGCCACATGTTTTTATGTGAGAATGAATGACTGCACTGAGCTGGCCTTGATCTCAGAGAGAAGGGAGCTGTCAGCTGGAGGCAGTGCCTCCACGCCTCTCCACAGCCTCAGCCCCCGCACATGCATGCTTATGTGGAAACACGAGCTCCACTTGAGTGAGATGCTTATGTGTATTGTGTGTGTATCTGTATGTGTTGAAGAGGTGAGAGAGTTTGTGTGTGTGCCTCTGAGCTTTAACTGTAAGTAAGGGATGCTTTAACTTCAGAGTACTGTAGTACTGTAGGGCAAAAGATGGCGGCGCGTTCACATGCTGCGGCTTCTCTCTCTCCCGACAGAAAGGTGTTTTCGTGTTTTTTGTCTTGTGAGTCGCAGTGTTTTTGTACGTATTCCTATCTGTCTGTCTGTCTGTCTGTCTGTCTGTCTAATCTTGCAAGTTGAACTTGAACTACTTTTCTATGCCACAGATTCTGGATATACTGTTACAAATTAGAAATCATAACTTTAGAACTAGCAATGATGGCTTGAGCTGTTTCTGAGAAGTTTTCGGAATAACAAGGTTACAGCCTGATTGTGTGATATTGCTTTTATACAATGGCTCCAAAAACAAAAAGTTAATAAATGATTATCTCACATTTTAGACACAATATTGCTTTGCCTGTTTTTGCTCAAACCAATGAAGATAGTTCCAAACAAAGTGACAGCAACACACCGTAGTGGTGTTTCATCCCTGAATGATTCAGCATTTTCCAACAAATCGGTGAATGAATTAATGATTTGTTTTGTTTGTAAGTGATTCAGAGTTCTTGAACAAATTGACTGAATGAATGATTCAATGACTCACTCATAATACCTGTCATTGTGTCCGAGATTGCATACTGTCTGGATAGGTACTTCATTTAAAGTGTCCCTATTATGGATTTTTGAAAATTACCTGTGTGTAACACAGCTCTAAGTGAATGAAAACATCCTGCAAAGTTTTAAATCTGAAAGTGCACCGTGTATAAAGTTATTGTCTCTCAAAAGAAAGAGTCGACTCTGAATCATTGAAACGAGTCGTTTTTAAAATGAATCCCAAGCCGTTTCATGTTGACGTCAACATGAAACATTAGCATATTTCCCGCCCACTTGTTGGTCTTTTCGCTTTGGCCTGAATGAAAATGCAAATTCATTCTTTGCCACTAGGTGCCACTTTTAGAGCAGTAAAATAGCGGTTTCCCTGGTAAGGCTGTACACAAAGCAGCACTGCGCTCACAAACGCTGCTTTATCAGGCATTACCAAGTGGCAACCTCCCGGTCTCTCTCGTGAAACCAACACGGAAGTGACTAAAACTGCAATTCATTGACTGGCCGCTAGAGACTGGCTCCAAAAGGGAGTCACTCCCATGGACTCCCCATGTTAAAATGCCCAACTTTACAGCAGAAAAAAATATGTTTACAGACTAGTACAAAAAGTGGTTTTGGTCTAGCTAATTTTGCCCTTCATGACAACTGTGAGGGGGTGAATATTTTTATAACTCATCCGTTTAAATTATATTAAGCCTTAAAGTTCTGCATAATTAAGGGCATGGCCACTTGAGTGACAGGTGGATTGCCGCTGCTGTCACCACCGTCGAGCTAGTTGGGCGTGGTTTCAGGAACCAGCTCCTGCCTCTTTGCCCATTTTCGATTATCCGGGAGTGACGCTCGGTGATGCACTGCCAAGATGGCGACGGCTGGCTCCGCCCACTTTCGGCTTCAAAAATGCTCTTCAGAAACCTACGGGTGATGTCAAGGACACTACGTCCATGTTTTTATACAGTCTATGGGCATTGCAGGCATGATTAAATGGAAATGAGACCAATCGACCAATCACCGCAGATTAGCATCACGCAAAGGAGGGGTTTGGAAAAATTAATCGTTGTGCGAATCGTTTGGGAGGAGCAAGTAAGGTAAAAATAAATGCATATTATAAGACAATGAAAGTGTTTTTTGACCTTGCATGCATGTCAACCTGTTGTTGGGGACTCCCAAAACCAAAATATGAACCTTTCATTACCATAATAGGGGCACTTTAATTAAAAACGTGCTTAGCAACCGTTAAAAAATTGTTCTATATAGTATGAATGTGTGTAGTATGAATGAAATCTGGACATACTATATCCGCCATGTAATCATTGTCATGTGACTTACAGCGTCAGTTGTGTTGCTTCACTTGCCATTCTTGACTCCTCTCCTGTGGCCTTATGGGATAGTAAATGTTCCATGAGATGTGCACTTTTGAATTTTGGCAGAAGGGGTATGTCTTCCAGGTACTTTTCACTTACTGTTTCATAAAGAATACAAATTCTGAGATACTGTTCTTTTTGCATTATGTTTTTCTATGATATGGAAGGGAAGTGGGCATATTCACGTGCAAGGAGTCATTTGGTTAGTTCTTGAATGTGTTGGCATTTTTGAACTAATTGGTTGAATGAATGATTCAATGATTCACTTATAAAGACACTTGAAAGAGGCACTGAAAAATCTAATACACAGACTGACAGTCAGTCAGGAATGCATAAAAAAGATAAACAGAGTGAAACAAACCATAAAAATCAGTACTGTTTACTGCATATCAGTGCTGTTGAAACACTATTCAACTGACATTTATGTTTGCAATAATACATCCATCACGTTGTCACTGTCATGTGATTAACAGCATCAGTTGCGAACTAATTGGCTGAATGAATGATTCAATGATTTACTAATAAAGATTTTAAGTCGTCTGTGAAAAATACCCACAACTAATACACAGAATGACAGTCAGTCAGGAATGCACAAAAAAGACAAACGGAGGATACAAACAGTAAAAATCAGCACTGTTTACTGTATATCAGCTCTGTTGGAACGCTGTTCAAATTCAAGGAACTAAATTATTTGTTGTATAAATAAATAGATGGAAAATATAATGCATGCTGTTTATAACTGTTAAAATGTTGGTAACAACATTCATTGTGTGAGACTGTTATAGTGAAAACTGACATTTATGTTTGTAATAAACACCCCCCCACCCACACACATACACAGTACAACACCTCCTCCTCCTGTAGGCCAACTGGCTGCCCTCACATTACTTTTGGATCTAACATCAGTCCAGAAGAACATTATGCACGTGTGGCTTTCTCAATCATTTACAAGTACAAGATTGTCTCATTGCATCTCAATTTATATATCTACTTGAAGGGGGCAATGGAGGGATTTTATCTATTAGGAGATTACTATTATCTATTTGGGTGTATCTCCTCCCTCTATCATCTGATCACTTAACCATGCAGTGGAGGATCAAGTGAGGACATGAAAACTTTGCTGCCAAAATTGCCAAAAACAGCGGTTAGCCTTACTCTGTACACCACAGCGGGTTCCAGAGGACAGATTAGGGTCAGACTTCAGCTATTGAGACAGGTGGACAGTAGAGGTTACCCATCCACAGTAATGTCATTGTGTTACCTGAGCGTATTGTGTTATGAGAGAGAGCATATGCATGGGTTAATGTATGCTCTGATTTGCATTTATATGCAAATGAGCTCATGTTAATGTATAGATCAGTTCTAACCACTTAAGTGCACTTTCATTCAGTCAGTATATGTGCAAAAAAGTGCACAAAATCTCTTTATTTAGGGCTACTGTTTTAAAGAAAAACACCATCCCTGACTCAATAAATAATTCAGCATAAGAATCAACTTTGCTGATCGTTGAGGAGAGAGAGAAGCTTTTAAGAGTTGCTATAAGTACTTGTGAGTGTGTGTGTGGTGTGGTAAAGTGTGTGAACCTGCCTGGGGAGCAGAGATGCAAGCCCCGGTACTGCTGCTCTGTATCATATCCATTTTCTCTCTATTCTCCTCTCTTGTGCCATACATCTATGCTTTTTACATCCATAATGCCTCACAGTCCCCATCGTCCTTTATAGTCACCTTTCTGACAGCTTTGTTCCCCTCTACTGGTGCCTTGAAATTGCGAGCTGTCAGGCACCCCTCATGCAGTCAACATCACAGCGACTTTGTGTTTGACTGTCCATCTGTGCAGCCCATCGCACATAGATTAACTACATTGAAATTATTGTATTTTGAAAGTCTGAGCTGTTTTTTTCTGTGATTACAGAGTCTTTCAGGTTCTGTGCTGCACCAATTAGCTCAGGTGCTGCATACATTAATGCTGACCCACATATCGCAAAGTGAGAATTGTGCGACGCAGGAGACAGGGAGTGCAGCGCTCAACACATTCCTAAAACAGTGTGTCATAATGTTGCACAATACTTAGGAGAAATATTATGGCCACATTTAATGGAAATGCGTATACATACTATATTTAGTATCGTTAACTTATGACACCAGAATCTATTTCTGCTTAACCCTTTATTTTCAGTTATATTATTATGTGTACATTAACCTTCACTCTGAAAAATAAAGGTTCCAAATGAGGGTTTTTCGCAGTGCTACCATAGAAGAACCATTCTAGGTTCCCAGAGAACCTTTCAGTAAACAGTGAACCAGTTTTTCTAAGTGTGAAGAACATTTTAATAATCCGAAGAACCTTTTTCGACTATAAAGACAATTTTATAGAATGGAAAGGTTCCCTGGATGTTGAAGGTTCTTCATGGAACCATCAATGCCAATAAGAAAATTTTGCTTACAAGAGTGTTGAGTATATTTTCTCTGTCTTCTTTTGCAATCATACATGTATCAGTTAGAAAAAGAGCAAGACATCATTGGTGTCCAATTAATAATTCATAATAAAACTACAAGCAATTATTGTTTCTAACTTAATAACTGGTTCTACTTTTATTGCGAATATATACTATAAAAAAATATGTTAAAATGCATTTTATTTTAAACTGCATATTTGGAACTGGCCACTGGGCATAAAATTTAACTTCTCATTTGCAATACTAGTGAGTTTTCATGGGGGCTCGTTGGGATTAATGAGACGGAAATGGAATGAGTGCAAACAGTAGACCAAAATCAAAGCTTTTGCTGTTGGTTTTAGCAATTAGCCACTCTAAAATACTGCAAAAACCATTAGCTTATCTCATTATTTGCATCATTTACTGGCTGTGTCCCTATTCTCCTCTTAGCAATAGTGCCATGGTAGATTAACTGTAGCTCTTGACTTCTGTTTTCACATGATTGAGGATTATCTAGAATTGCTTAGCCTCCCTCTCTTAAAGGGGTCATATGATGCTGCTAAAAAGAACATTATTTTGTGTATTTGGTGTAATGAAATGTGTTTATGCGGTTTAAAGTTTAAAAAACACATTATTTTCCACATACTGTACATTATTGTTTCTCCTCTATGCCCCGCCTTTTTGAAATGCGTCGATTTTTACAAAGCTCATCGGTCTGAAAAAGCGAGGTGTGCTGTGATTGGCCAGCTATCCAGTGCGTTGTGATTGGCTGAATACCTCAAGCGCGTGTCAGAAATGTTACGCCCCTCACCAGACTGTGATGCCGTGTCCGGCCGGAGTGACGAGACAAAAACATTAAAATCCATTACAAACGAGGCATTTGTTGCATCCAGTGGGGACATACTTTGGATTTGAGACTTTAGTCTTTGCAACTTTACAGATCTTCTTTATGCACCAAGAGCTTGTAACACTCCAAAGAGAAAGGAAAAATTGAAATCGCATCATATGACCCCTTTAAATAAGACCACAGAATGGTCAAATACAAGCAGTCATTCTTGTCTATTTTTAGAGATCAAGCTCACAGTAATGGTAAAATTTGATTTGATCTTTTCGGTATTATGTATTTTACAGTCATAAAAATAGTTTCCATCTCTCATCTGTGGGCTGAGGATCTTTAAAGTTAGTATGTGTCTGTGCGTCTTCATTGCTTGATGTTAAACTTTAAACATTCTGATCCTCTCCAAACAAGCCCTAGTGATGTTTATGCAAACGCCGGTTACTTACTTGAGTCAAGTGCTGGTTCCAAGAAGATGAGTGAGTTTGTCCCCAAACATGGTATTAAGCAGTAACAGCAAGGTGTCTTCTGGTCTTCAGTGCTAACATATGAGGCATTGGAAAAGTAATGCTGCCTGCTCTTTATAAAGCTCCCACAATTTTATTATAATTCATGGATCATATGTGAGCATTGGGCATTTAAGGTTATTTTACAGCAATGGATACATTCATTTTTGAAACCCACAAGCACTGAGTGGAGTAGAGCGATGTCCGTTCACCTTTCTGAACTCAAGCTGATGACCGCTCTGGAAGAATGGGTTCAGAAAATAATCAACCGAGTGAGCACAAGCCAGAAAATAATTGTCCGGGAAGCTTGTGATGGACCGGGGAGCAGCAGGGATAAACAAAAGCGTCTTTATCAAGGTGTCCATTTAAGGGCCATGGAGTGAATACCCAATCTGCTTTGCATGGGTTCCTCCTAACAATCATGTGAGGAACCATGCTTGGCTTCCAGCCCTGGGCTCAAAGCTGACCCACACACAGCGCATGATTAACAGCTACCTCTCACCTGCAGAGGCTGCCAGCTGCCAGCATGAAAACTATTTTCACTGCCACGCAGTAGAGGAGAATGGCTTCTTAAATATTGCAATTGTTTTCTAAAATAAAGGATGTGGGTGCCATGAAAAGTCCACTCCTAGAAAAAATGCCTAAATCATGTTTTTCTTTTAATGAAAACAGAGTTGTGGACCTCATATGTGTGTTTGCACAGGAGTCATAGGAGAAAATTTGCTAAGAATGTTTTACCGTTGTCATTTATTTACACATCCTGTCTGTGTTGTTTAAGCACCTGATTCAATAGGAAGTATTCAAATGATATAACATAGTATGTTCTGAAACCAAACAGTATAAACATTAGAATTATTAAACATAATTTGATGAACAACTGTGTGGTTGCACTGACAAGAATGACAATTACTAAATTCAATTAAATTTAGAAGGCAGAGAGCTATTTATTTGCCATTTAACTTTAGACAAATTTACTGCCTGATTAAACTAGTATATAGCTGATTAATGAATAAAATAAATTTCAATTAATAAAATGAATGATATAATATTAAATCAATAACATTAATAATAATAAATGATTAATGTTAAATATCATTACAATTAAGAATTTAAAACTTAATGAATCCATTTTTTTTTTTTTTTTTTTT